>NC_086358.1:2242328-2344367 GCF_036324505.1 Eleginops maclovinus | reverse complement strand
AATTTAATAAATCTACTTTTATTATTATAAAATCTGCGTGGCCTCTCTTTCATGTTTCATGCATTGAGCTATGCATGTAACACCAAATACACACGCGCACGCGCAGGCACATCAGTGGGCCGCGGATTGCTTTCTAGTCCGAATGGTGGTCCCTGGGACAAAACCAGTTGAAAACCCCTGGTGTATAGCATTACAAAGACACGTGCACCCAGGTATCCATAGCAGAGTGCTAGTCACACCCAGGCCTACATTTGATTATGTTTTTGCATTTTTAATAATGTATTTTTGTTAGTCTACCTGGCTTCAGTGGAAAGTTTTCCTTTGCCGATGTTCTGCAAAAACAGTGCACCATTATTATCCTTAAAAACATCTTGTATTTTGGTCGAAACCTTGGATTAACTTAGTGACACTTGTGCAGAGAAATGCTTCTGTCCAGCACCAGTATTGCCAGTGGTTATTAAAGGTTACCAGTGTTGGTTAGGGTTAGTTTTGGCAATATACTTCCGTGTTAGAGTCCTGCATTTTCATTTTTATATAATGAGAGGTGCAGAACTGTTGGAAACTAAACATAGGTTAACTCCATACCAACCAAACCTCCGTATTTATGTCCTGGAATAAAAAATAATCAGTTTAAAACTTGCAATAAATTCTTGAGACTTTGCAAAATCCTGTAGCTCTACTCCAAATGCTTTTTGAAGTGTGTGTATTCCAGCCTCTGGATTTGGTTATAATATATGGAATCCGAATTGTACTTGAATGCATCATCTGTCTCCTGTTGTCTGCAGTGGTGGCGTTCAGCGTCGCCTTCAACCAGAACAAGCAGCTGATCGGGGAGCGCGGCCTGATGCCCTGCAGGAGCTACCTGAACAGCGTGAAGCGCTACGTGGGGGGGAAGATCGGCACGGCCGCCTTCGCCTACACCCCCTCCCTCCTGTGGCTGCTGGACTGGAGCGACATGGACGCTAACCTGGACGGCATCGCTCTGGGTGGGATGGCTCTGTCCGCCTTCGTGCTGCTGACGGGGGCGGCCAACATGGTGATCATGGTCTCCCTGTGGGTGCTCTACCACTCCGTAGTCAGCGTGGGGCAGCTGTGGTGAGTCTGACACACACACACACACACACACACACACACACACACACACACACACACACACACACACACACAGATATTTAAATACATAATCTAATAGGAATGCAATATTTAAAGAACTTGTTTAGAATTTGTATTAAGTCTGTAGACCGTCCTGCAGCCCCACATGACTTTATCCAGACTAACGTTTCATCCTTTATACAAAAATGAGCTTAATGTCAGATTCATCTTCTGAAATATATAGTTCGTGCTTTCATTCCCTCATATCGAATGGACTTTTTAAGGCTGCATTAATGATATTTAATAAACAAACAAGGTAATTGGTACCCAGAGATCCTTACCACGTTAATTTTGCAGCTTGTTCTTGGTCTATTTTGTCTCATTGTTTTTACAGTATTGCCTGTCCTAAACCTGCGGTCTCTAGCCTGTTTCAAGTCACAGAAACAAGCGCTACATGCTAACCACCTAGCACCCAAAAAATGATACACAAGCGTTACATTTTCAGTCAAAAGATATTTTTAAAATTCACCTTTTTTCAAAATAAGTAAAATCTTCAAATCTAGATCTTTGTGTCTTTAAAAAAAAAAAACTGCATCAATTTCTAATACTGAGTTGTCTTCTTTGTCTCCTTCAAGGTACTCCTTTGGTAAGTGAACCTCCTTTATATTATCATACTGACATGAGCATTTAGATCTGAGTGAGTGAGCTTATAATCGGCAAAACAATTATTGAGCTGCACCAAGTTTCTGTTTTAAAATGAAGGAAATAAATCCCAAAGATAGTTGTCCATCACTGCTTATCACATACATGTCCTGTTTATTTACATTTCTTCATGTTCTAGTGTGCTTTTAAATGTCTGTTTAAGCTTTAAGCTTCATTTGCTGTTCTGGGACAAATTGTGCTCGAGTTTTAACTTCTTATTTTTTACCAACATACTCTGATGGTTTCAGGCTGGGAGAGTCAGCTGCTGGAGACGGGCTTCTTGGCAGTCTTCCTGTGTCCGGTGTGGACGCTGTCCCAGGTTCCCCGCCGCTGCCCCCCCTCCCTCATCAGCATCTGGACCTTCAGGTGGCTCATTGTGCGCATCATGCTGGGAGCTGTGAGTAAAAGCACGTTACATCCCAGTGTTGGCTTCATCTCGAACCACAGACACTGGAGATGTTAAACTAAATTGTGAAACATTCTTTGGTGTTCTGCTTGAGTTTACAAGCTTCACTGGCATGCAGATGTGTGTCTTGGATTACACAGTTCTCTGCTGGCAGGTAAAACGTTGTAAAAAGTCCCTTCATTAGGAAATGCAACGCTAGGTGTGGAGTACTGGGCGTTCACTGGGATTACCGTCAGTGTGAGAGTGTGTTTTCGTGAGTGCAGATCTGATTGGTTAACTGTTGCTAAGGATTGTGGGATAAAGTGTTGCTGGCATGCTGACTGGTGGAGGGTGTTGGTGCACAACTGGCCCAAAATATCTGAGCTCACTTTCTAGTCTGACATGTTTTCCTCTCTTCAAACTGAGAAGTAACAAGGCACTGTAACTAGAAATAACTAGAATTTTGGGATCTAACTTGGTTATACCTTCTCATTTTTGCATTTTATTGCAATTAAATAGCAGCTCAATCTGTAATATTGGGTTTATTCATACCACTGAATTATACCAGAGTAATTCAGCTACTTCAAGTAACAGGAATAAACACAAGTCATCCCTCTGCAAACATTTGAACATCCAATCTTGGGGAAAATATCTGACTCTAACAGCTAGAGGCACAAACACAGCTTTCTACTTCGTCTTAAAATACAGAGAAGTGCTGCAAGTTACAAAACCCAAACAGTGAGCTCAAAGACGCTGAAACGCTTTGGAGCCGGGCGTTAATTCTCTGTGGGTTTCTCAGTTTGTGCTGCTATGAACTATCTTTGAATCCTGCCTGCATGACTGAGAACAGTGCAAGTGACCAGCTGTTCAGAATCAAGATGCCTTCATCATGTTCCTGTCAGAGGTGTGTACCTCAGCCAGTCATGTTTAACATGGATCTCATGACTGAATTGGATTATCAGCAACCCATTAACCTGCATCATCTCTCCGGTCTCCAATCAGAGCGAAATGTCCTGAGTTTTCTAAATCTGGTTTAGAGACATTAGCGGAGAATTTATTCTGCATTCCTGATGTGTCAATATTGACCGTCTCGTGTCCTGGAGGGGGCCGTGTTTACTTATATAAACCAGGCTTGGAGTGGAGGAGACATTTCTCTGAGTGTCAGTATAGAGGGGGTTATTACCTATGTCACCTGCCTGCAGATACAGAAGCATTTTGCCCTTTCTTCACTTCCTAAACATCGTCTTTAGCCTCTTATCTGTGCAATTTACCATGAATACCCTTAACAAGTCAAATACACCACAGAATAAGTTGTAATTGACTCATTTTTACATCTATTTATGTTTTTTATATTGTAGAAAGTGCACATTTTACAGCTTCAAACGAGGAAATGACTCTTTAAGGCACTGACGTTGATATTTATCTGCCAGATATTTGGTATCAACTCATCAAAACAACAACATCTTGTATATGTTTTAATCCATTGCCTTCTTTTTCCTAATTTTATACCAATTATGTCCTCCTCATTCATTAAATCCATTCAGTTTCAATGCTTTTTACCTATTTTAATTACTGGTTATTATCTACAAATAGGCCCGTCTCCACTGGCTGCTTCATACTGATAACAGTGCAGGAGCATGATGGGAAATGTAGTACTTTATTAGGAGAGGAACCACTAAAAAGTCTCTTGTTCTGCTGGGATATAAACCTAGAGTTAATGGGAGTAGCTGTCCCAGTTTGAATTGAGCATGCCATATTGTGTCCAGTAACCTCATCATGTTTATTCCCTTTAGCGTGTTCCAGCTTTACACGGATCTAAGTGACGGTGGTCTGTAATCTGATTCTCTAATGGACTGATGGGGGTTTATTTGTCCTGATTAGCTGTGTGTGTGTGTGTGTGTGTGTGTGTGTGTGTGTGTGTGTGTGTGTGTGTGTGTGTGTGTGTGTGTGTGTGTGTGTGTGTGTGTGTGTGTGTGTGTGTGTGTGTGTGTGTGTGTGTGTGTGTGTGTGTGTGTGTGTGTGTGTGTGTGTGTGTGTGTGTGTGTGTGTGTGTGTGTGTGTGTGTGTGTGTGTGTGTGTGTGTGTGTGTGTGTGTGTGTGTGTGTGTGTGTGTGTGTGTGTGTGTGTGTGTGTGTGTGTGTGTGTGTGTGTGTGTGTGTGTGTGTGTGTGTGTGTGTGTCTTTCTTTCTCTCTCAGGGTCTCATTAAGATCAGAGGAGACAAATGCTGGAGAGACCTCACCTGCATGGACTACCACTACGAGGTGTGTGTGTGTATTTATTTGAATGCATGCGTGTGTGTGTGTTTCCAGTGCGTGGTGCTTCCCTGCGGTGTGTTACCCTGACACAGTACATGCAGAAGAGGATTATTTGCAACCCTTGCTCCGAAACTAATTCTGTTACACTGACCGAGCTTCATTTTCTCCTTCCAGGTTTTTCACAAATTCAGACTTTCCTTTGAGAAGCGTTACGACGCGGGGTTGCCACTTCCTTTTGACTTCATCATCCTCTTATTTCCTTTGAGACAAGGCCTCTGTTTAGTCTGACTAACTGTCCAAAAGCACAAGATAATCTATGCATGCAGTGATGTAAAACAGGGGGTATCAGAAATCCCCTCACCTTTAGAAGAAGAGTTGTTTTCTATACGTTTTTAAGTAATTTGCTAATTAATCATCACGGCTTCTTTGCTTAAAAACCCCTCTGCCAGCTGCTGGAAGTGAGTGTGAGCTGTACAAATTAAACCATGAGCTAAATGACTTTAAGTTGTCCATAGAGCTCAGAGAAACACCATTAAAAAGAACGTTGATAAGAGCAGATATTGAGATTTATTTACTGAAAGCTTTTCCAGTTCCGCACAGAACATGGTAGCTCTTTCAGGGGAAAAATCTGCCAGTGCACGAGAGATAGTGCCTGTATCGCTGTAGGTGCAACAGGACAATATGGGGATTGTCTTGAGTGTAAGATAAATGAGAGAATGAGAGAAACAGAGACTTTTGCAATGCCACCAAAGCTATCCAATCATAGGTTAAGGTGGCATGAGTTGCATTGCAGTCTTGTGCTGGATTTAGCTTAAAACCCAAAGGCCTGTGTTCTGCAACATCTATAGAAGGGCAGAGTGCTGTGCCATGGCGTTGTCCTCCAAATATATTTACATCTGTTAACCCTCTCGGACACACTGCTCTCTTTCAAAGCTGCAGAAAGCTGCTGCTCCTCCTGTCCTGACTCTCCTCCTGCGTAGGTGTGTTTCGGCATAGTTGGGGTTTCGTTTGCCTCGGTGTGTGTGTGTGTGTGTGTGTGTGTGCGGTTGTCTGAGGTTGCAGGCTCGTTGCCTTTACGTTTCCACTGGTGTTTTGGTAAGCTGCAGGTAAAATAACCAACATTTTGTTCCACCTTTCGTTAACAATAAGAGCACAGACTGGTGTGTCAGTGTCTTGTTTGCTTTCCCCTCCACCTATTTCTGTGCCGTATTTATTTTTCACCACCTCGCCTATTTGCATGTTTAGCTTCTACACGGTTTGCATGCAACCACCTCTCACACACACTCAATCACACACACACTGCCCAGCTCTGTCTGTGTGTAGGTGGGGTTGCCTTCATTTAAATAAAGTTCCACTCTTATTTAGACATGGAAATGTTTCCCCTAGTGCGTAACGGCATCGTTAATTCTCCATCCTGGGCTCAGACAGACATGTTGAACCGGAGAAAGCCTTGAAAAAGTCTGTAAATAATAACAATACAAATACAAACTGTTTGTCTGCCCCTCCTCCCCTTCAGACCCAGCCGGTCCCTAACCCCATGTCGTACTACATGCACTTCTCTCCGTGGTGGTTTCATCGTTTCGAGACGCTATCCAACCACCTCATCGAGCTCGTCTTCCCCTTCTTCACCTTCCTGGGCAGGAGGATGTGCACCGTCAACGGAGCGGTCCAGATCCTGTTCCAGGTAACTCGCCCTTTCAAAAACTCAAAGGAGAGAGACTAATTGAACTGTGGCAAAAAGGTGACATTTACCAGAAAGAAACACCTTGGATACTCTGAGAAGGAATAGAAATACTGAGGAACAAGAACAACTCTGTGAATAAAGTCAAATTCTGAAAGAAATGTCAAAATTCTGATAAGTCGAAATTCTCTTGAAAGTCAGGTTTCTGAAAACATTTCAAAATTCAGAAAAAAATCTGCATTTTGAGAAAAACAGTAAAAAATTTGAGGAAAAAATCAAATTAAACATTTAAAAAAAAATCTAAATTCTCCAGAAATTGAGGATTCTGAAAAACAATTAAAAATTTTGAACATTTTGGGGAAAAAAGTCAGATTTCTGGAAAAAGGGTTCTCTTGTCTCCTATGCTCTAGGCGGTTCTGATAACCAGCGGGAACCTCAGCTTTCTGAACTGGCTCACCATTGTTCCCTCTCTGGCCTGTTTTGATGATGCAGCGCTGGGCTTCCTGTTTAGCTCTAAAGGTGGAGCCAAGAAGGCGGTGCTGGAGATCCAGAAGGAGGAAGCAGCTGGACGCACACTTAAACCCAGCAGAGGTATTCACTACACAAAACAACTCCTGAGAATAAAGGCCCGACTTTCAGCAGCACGCCCTCACTGATACACTCCATCATTTGGTCTTCCTCCAAGAAAAGTGATGAACTTTTATCACCCTTCAGGAACGTAGATAAGACGCTTTTCACTCCAAGGGCCCCAGCTTCAGTAAAATGAGTCATAATGAGTCATCGCCTTATATCCTCTCTATGCTATGCTGCAAAATGAGAGGTCTTCTCACACCGTGTTTCTCCAAAGCTTGGTGTTTCATTGTAGAGTTAAACTTTAATACCCACAATGGGTCCAGACACTTGTACAGACTAACAGTGGAGGCTTACAGGAGGAAAGGAATTATGGGAAAAAAGAAGAGGGATTAGCGCGCAGACAGCTGAGAGGCTGGGAAAACCATGACATACGGTTTATAGGAATTCAATGTGATGTGGGTTACATATTTTACAGACTGCTTAAAAAGTGGTAAAGCAACCGTGGTGCTCTCTAATTGGTCTCGTTGGACCCGTTAGTGTCTTTGCCTTGCCGTAAGATGTTGGATATAAAATACACGTCTACCTGCTGTGTGTTTTAATCACTTCCACAGACTCAGAAAAGTCCCTTAAAAAAAAATGTTGGATTATGTTGATGAGTTTAACAGGCAGGTACAAACTAATGATCTAACATGTTAGACCTGTACCTCTGAGGAAGGGCTGAAGCACACACACACACACACACACACACACACACACACACACACACACACACACACACACACACACACAGGCTAATAGCACTAATTCTGTACCAGGAGATGTCGTCGTTTCTAAATGATGAATCCTTCTTGGGCCAATAAAAATGTCACCTTGATGTTTTATTTAATTACACTTTTCCTCAGGGTTACTCGGTCTCGTTTTGGAGTCCTGGACTGGAGACGTGAGATGCATTATTTATGTAAAAGTCATCAAAGTTAAACACATTTAGGAGCATTGAGGGAGAATTAACATGCAGTGCTTTATGAACGTTTATCAAATGAGACTGAGAGCAGATGTTAAGTAAAGTTGGTGGCATTTAATAAAGCCATGTTTCGATACCTGTGCTGCTCTTCATGATTTTGTTGTGCTACTTTTAATTCATAAAGCCTTTTTAGTTGCTTTTCCACTCTTTTTATTTGCACTTTAACTTGTTAAGCTGTGAAATAGCATCAATATCTTATTGGTACTAATAAACCAACGATTCTGATTTAATTTTAATGTATTTTATTTCTGTCTAAACTCAGCCACTGAATTTCCCCCAGGATAAATAAAGTGATGTTGTTTGTATGACAGGTATGTTGATGCGTCGCGTGGTGAACATCTCTTTGGCCGTTCTGATTGGCTACCTGAGCGTTCCCGTGGTGATGAACCTGTTCAGCTCCAAGCAGGTGATGAACACCTCCTTCGACCCGCTGCGCATCGTCAACACATACGGGGCCTTCGGCAGGTACAGAACATCTGGAATCACACCTTCATCAGTGCTCTTAAAGGGACAGTCACCTAATAAATGACCCCCCCCCCCCCCCCCCTCTGTGCAGCATCACCAAGGAGCGAACGGAGGTGATTTTCCAGGGGACCCTGAGTCAGGACCCTAAGGACCCCGAGGCGCTGTGGGAGGAATACCAGTTCCTGTGTAAACCCGGAGACGTTCACCGGAGACCCTGCCTCATCTCCCCGTACCACTACCGGCTCGACTGGCTCATGTGGTTTGCTGCCTTCCAGGTGAGACACACACATACACACACACAACACTTGCAGGAAGTGGAGCACACAGCTTTATAATCCTGCTATATTTAGTATTTGTAAGCGACTGATAAGCGAAGTCCCGGTAACACTTCAAAATGAAATTCAAAGTTAGATTTCTGTGCACAAATGGGTGCACTATTTTATTCCAAGAGCCTCCTGTCCTCTCTGGTGACGTTAAATATACTAGGCAACTAATACAGACACGTTAAAAGTGCACAGTTTCCAGTTGTGTGCCAAAAAGGAGTTGTGAGTCTCTGCTTTTTCATACCGCATGTTGCATTTAGTGTGTACAGCCACTAGGGGGCAGCAGATCATGTATTTCAATCTAATAAGGTGACTCCTGGTCAGTCTCTGTGTGCTTGGTGTTGATTCCCTCCCTTTCCATGCCTCACACACCCTCCTCTCATCACATTATCTTTATTATTTTGCCTCAAAGCCTCTTACTACCCTAATGTTCTCAGTTTCTAACACCCTGTCCCCGTGTTTCCTCTCAGACGTACGAGCAGAGTGAGTGGGTGATCCACATCGCCGGGCGCCTGCTCTCCAACGACAGCTCGGTACTCTCTCTGCTCGACCACAACCCCTTCCAGGGCCGAGAAACCCCCAGGTAAACACACACAGTCCCAGCCAAACACAACAACAACAATGTTACTAAAGCATCATTCATCGTGTGCGCACCCCCCCCTCTCAGGTGGGTCCGGGGGGAGCACTTCAGGTACCGGTTCAGCCGGCCGGGCAGCAGCAGCGCGGCGGAGGGGAAATGGTGGCTGAGGAAACGGATCGGGGCGTATTTCCCCGCCGTGGATCTGGAGGGGCTGCGGGGGTACTTCCAGTCCAGGAGTTGGCCCCACCCTCACCTCACACCTGACAGGACATGACCTATGACCCCAGAAACAAGAGCAGAGACTTCAGGGTGGAGGTTGAAGGAGGAGAGTTCAGAGTCTTGAGTTGAACACAGGTGAGAGGGACCAAAAACTGCCATTAGGATTCTTTCAGCTCGATAAAATATACAACCCAACTTCCTGACACGTATTTCATTTACTGCCTTTTGACTGCCAACATGCAACTCAAGCTGCTTCAATTCATTTCGTTTCATCGGTTTATGTTTTTACATGTGTGTGGTTATTTTTGGATGGTGCTTTTGCCACGCAGCATTTGACTTTATACAAATTTAATATAAAATAAAATGAAAATACAAGAAAAAGTCATTCCTGCTCTCTGTGCTTAATTAAATTGGATTAATTCATATAGATCTACTTTATTAATCACAAATAGAACTTTGTTTTGTCACAGCAACATGTTGGAATAATAATAATACATGGTGTATATACAGTATGGTGCTCAAAGAAATATTACAATATAAATCTAAATAATTCACAATCTTAAATATACAGAATACACTGTCATAGACCAACCTACAAATAATAATAATACATGTATAAATATTAAGATACTACATACATGTTATACGAGTGTGTGAGTTTGAGTACAACATGTAGTCACTGTTTGGGTATTTAAAGAGGAAAACGGAGTCAAATCTGTAAAACAACAAACGATGAGGCGGGTAACTCTCCACTAACTTTATGGTTTAATTTAGATCAGAATCCCTGTATTGATCCCACAGAGGGGACATTTAAATTTGCTACAGCAGCAACTGAGACAGAGACAGCAAAAGAAAATATGCAGAGAAAGAAAAACACATCCTGAAGGAGATACAGCAGCCAGGTAAATATTGCACAGAGATTAATGATGGCATATTTCTGTTTCGATATAGTCAGTTTTTTTCTCCAGGTCTACCGGGGGCCATGATGGTTGTAGAGTGTGACCGCTGCAGGAAGGAAGGACCTGCGGTATCTCTCCCTGAGACACCGCGGGTGCAGCAGCCTGTCGCTGAAGGAGCTGCACAGTGCGGACACGGTGTCCTGGAGGGGGTGGGACATATTGTCCAGCAGGGAGGACAGCTTGGCTGCCATTCTCCTGTCTCCCACCCCCTCCACAGTGTCCAGAGGACTCCCCAGGACAGAGCTGGCCTTATATTATATATTATCATGACTCTTATCCTAAACCTGCACCATGCTGTGTGTGATTTCTTGGGTTGAGGACAGTCTGATAATCCAGGGTTGTTTCCTCCTGTTGTGCTTGATAAATCCCAACAGGACCAACCAGAGAATCCATTCATCTCTGCCAGAGACAGTGACTCTCTTTTTGGTCAGAATAACACGCCTGCCAAATAAATAGTAATATATTTCCTTCCCGGTTTTCAGAACCTTCTCTGACTTTGATTAATTGGGTCTGCGTTGTCGTCCATCTGATGGAGTTATTTTTCCTGAGACACACACACACACACACACACACACACAGCTACTCAGTGTGTGCGGTGCATCTTAATTATGAATTATTGTATTTGTTGCCAAGTTCCTTTCATCGGGGAGGAGACGTTTGTTGACCTCCTCGTCTGAGAGGGATCCAGACGGACCAAAGAAAACAAGCAAGGTCATTTTTTGTTGGCTCTAAAATCCAGAAGCAGCATCTGTCTGCTGATGATGATACACAGAAAGAAAGCGGGTGGGCATGTGTCGTTTTGAAGGATGACAAAACACACTTTCTTGTTAAGATAGGTCAAAGCAGAGAGGAGTTTACTGTGTGTGTGTGTGTGTGTGTGTGTGTGTGTGTGTGTGTGTGTGTGTGTGTGTGTGTGTGTGTGTGTGTGTGACGCCTCATTGGTTTTGAGGTTGCAGCTCCTGCACAGCGTGGATTTTTTTAATAGTCTCCTCATGAAACACATCTGTACCCTGTTGGTTTGATCCCAGGAGAGTCGCTTCTTTCATGGTATACTGTGTGTGTGTGTGTGTGTGTGTGTGTGTGTGTCTCATCTCGTCCAGTTTGTCTTTCCCTTCTGTCCTGTGATTATATATGAAAGTGTGGGCGAAGCAATGCTCAAAGTCTGGTTAAAGAGTGGGGGGGGTTGTGCGATTGATTCCCTGCTGGTGCGGTCTGGATGGTATAAAGGGAATGCCTTCTGTGTGTGCAACCAATCAGTGAAGAGTAGAGCCAGACCAAAGCAATGCATTGATGAAAAGTTCCTGTAACCCACCCCCCCCGTTGTGAGATTTCTATAGATAGATTATTGATCCCAAATTGGGAAGTTCTGGCGTTACAGGAGCAGCGGTGTGTTCAGGTATTAAAACATTTGAAAGGTGGAATAAAGTATAGGCATAATAACATCCAAATCTGAACATTTACAGGAAATAATATAGAGTGTAAACATATCTACAGCAGAAAATACATATACCACAGATAATACACAGTATAAAATATTCAGGATTGATTACAATGATCCATGAAAGACCAACAAATAAAACGCAGCGACAGAAACATAGATTTATTCTGCAGAGCGGCTGGAAAATATGGTATTTATAATAAGGTACAATGACCTTTAGTGTATTGGTGGAAGTTGAGGTTTAGTGAGGGGGATCGGGGTTCAAGTGATCTCACACAACATGGTAGAGACACAATATAAATACAGATGTGTGATAATATAATCAAAACGTACAATATACAAAAGCAGTTGTCAATCAAATATATAAAAAGAATCCAATTTGATTTTTACAATTCACTTTGCTATTTACAACAGGGGACCATTTGTCTCGAGTTGTAGTTTCGCTGTCATATTTTCCATACAGTTTACAACCTTCAGTCTTTGTGTGCATTGGTCCGAGGTAGGGGGGTCAGGGTTAAGCCAGTTTATAGTAATCATTTTATGGGTAACTAATACCAATCTTGTCTTTTCCCATCCTCCCTTGAAAGTACATTCCCTAAAACCATCGTTTGTGGTTCATATAATTCGTTTAATTCCAAGATCTCTTCCATTTCCCTCATTCCCTTATTCCAAAAGCATGAGAACTCAATGGGTTACAGAGACTGAGAAGAAAATCACAAGATAAATGAAATCTTAAAAACAAACACCATAATGAAGCAGACGTGTTGCATTAAAAATGTACAACATAATTATTATAATTGTATATAATTAAGCACCAAATCTTAAAAGTGCTAATTATCCAAGGCGGTGGACATCACTGGATTATAAATGAGGCATTAATGTGTCCATCATCCGCTTCAAGACCCTGGGCTACCGAGCTGTGAGGGGATCAGCCCCTTCCTATATCCAGGTCTCGGTTAAAACCAGACAATCCACTTTGCTCGGCGTCAGCCAATCAGCTTGCTCCTCCACCTCTGCGAGCCGGACCCAGGTACCCCTCAAAAACACTCCTGTTTTCTCTCCTGGCTCCTTCATGGTGGAATTGGCTCCCCTTTGACATCAGGACAGCAGCAACTCTGCAGATCTCCCGTCGTAAACTGAAAACGCTTCCGCTTCCATTGCATCTGGGCCATTTCATTCTTGCGTTCTCTTTAGAGTTAGCTTAGGCCTTGAGACAAATTCACAAGCACTTACAATGCGGGTGTGTTTGGGAGTGTAGGTGCAGCAGTGTGATTGTATTACTGGATGGAAACAGGATCAGAAAGATGCACTCAGATAAAATAAAGTAAAGCTTTGTTCAGGCTGAGTCTTGAACCCTGTTCCACTACACATTAGACGTAGACTTCCACCACTACACGAGTTTGAGGCACCTTATTACTACAGATTCATTCATCTCAGATTAATATCCTGTCTTTATAGAACTTACACTCCGCTCTGGATTAGAAATCTATATTTCTGTTGCTTTTTTGTTGGTCTTCTATGGATCATTTTCTGCTGTAGATGTGTTTACACTTGCCTGAACACACACTGCTGCTCCTGAAAAGCAAGAATTTCCCAATTTGGGATCAATAATCTATCTATTCCCATTCCAACACGTTGATCACTGAGGCTGAGTTCCATTCAGAAATAAGTACAAATTAATCTTCATTCATTTGTACTTATTTCAACAGATTTAGACATTATGGAAAACTGGGTTACAGTAAGTTACAGTTGTACCAAAGACTGGAAAATATATGTAGAGAGAAATGAAAAGAAATAAAGAAGCATGTAAAACATTAGAGTATGTAGTGAACAACACATGTTAGAAATAAGAAATATATAAATACTTTTACTACAAATACGCAAAAATACAAATAAGAAAAATACACTCAATAAAAACAACAACGAATTAGAGTTAAGTTTGTAAAGTTTGAACAACAAATGTAAGAAATAAGAAACATTCAAACAACATTTAAGGTAAATAAACAGCAGAAATGGAAAAATAACAACAAGTTATAAATAGAAGACAATTCAAAACAACTGTTGACTCCACAGATTGAAGAGTAGACCCCAGCTGTCTCAGGCTGACTCATGTTTAAACCTCATGAACTCTAGAGACAGGACCAGAACCAAAAGGCATCAGCACTAACCCTGCAGAACCTGAACCTGATCTATTCTCTTCAACAGACTCCAGAGAGACTGATATCCGGACCCTGGAGCTCAGGTGGCTTCCTCTTATCCGGGGCCAAAGAGCAGGCTTTGTAAGTAACCTCTCACCTTCTCACAGAGCATCTAAAAGGACCATGAGGGGGTCTTGAATTTTCACCATTGCTGCGAGATGCTTATATTTTAGAGTAGCTTATTTCTACTTCTTCATTTCTAATTATTTGCAATATAAACATCTCAAAGTAGAAAGAAAAATAAATGGTTTTCTCTGCTTCATTGTTTTTGCATGTGTATGGTTATGGTTATTTCGGACGGTGCTTTTGTCACACAGCATTTGAATTTCTACAAATATTAATAGAAATATGTTCCAAAGAAATAATGTTGTTTGTTGCAGAGCAGATACACACATTGGTTTTCCTCAAAAACATCCCCATGTTGTCAGGAAAGATTACAACAGCTGAAAAAACTGACTGTGGTTTTCTGATGGGAGGTGTAGTTACTCAGAGCGGCCACTAGAGGGTCTCCAGGTAATTCACGCTATCTGAGTTAGATTAGATTTAATTCATATAGATTTACTTTAGTAATCACAAATAGGAACCACACAGCAACATGTTGAACAATAATAATAATAATACATCGTATATATGGCGCTTTTCCTGGTGCTCAAAGACACTTAAAAAAATATTAAAACGTGAATATCTAAATAATTCACAAGCTTAAATATACATAATAAGACATAGACCAATTTACTAGCTTACTACAACTAATAATAATGATAATAATGTTTAATACTGAGCAACATAACTACATTTAGCTGATTATACTTACTGTAACTTAAGTAACATAACTTTGACTTGTACTTAGACCTAAGTAAAGGATCTGAGTACTTCTTCCTCTTCAGGTACTGGACAGCTCTCAGGTGAGTGTCTAACTGAAGCACCTGGGTTGCCGAAGAAGACGCTCAGTGAGTCAGAGGACAGACCACCATCACAGTTACGTACAATGCTATATAGAGGATGTATATCGTCACAGTGGACGCACAAACATGACTTTTTATAAAGCTCTGTTGGACAGAAGGAATGAGTCATGTGCTGTTTTCACAGAATCTAGCAGAGACTGTCTACCATACACTCGTAGAAATGACATTCCCATATGAAAACGATGTATTTTAAATAATTCACCCACATTACAGCCTGTCTGGAGCTGCAGTCTGGTATAGGACAGAGATGCAGCCTGAATCTGAAAGAGTCTGTGGAGGAAATGTGGAGCTGTCAGACAGAGCTGCAGCTTTAACAGGAAATTACACCCTAAATTAGAAAAGACATTTCATTTTTACTACCCTGAACTCATCATTTTGACCCAGTGTCTACTTATAATGAACAGTAAAGTGAACTATTGCAATCATTTGATCTACGGACACCCAAGGGACAACATGTATTTGAATATTAAAAAGGATTTACAGTCATTTCATTATTACTTCCCTTAATCCAACATGTCCCCATCATCAGTTTAAGGAGTATTCTCACTTCCAGAGGTGTAATATGGAGAAGTACATTTACTCAAGTGCAGTAGTTAAGTAACACTTTTAAGGTACTTGCATTTGAATTTCATGCTATTTTGAAGCCAATGTTGTATTTTCCACTCACAATCTGTACACTACACTTGTTTGAAAGCTTAAGTTACTTCAATGATCAGATACTTAGCTAAAAATAACATATAAAAAACCAATAGATAAAAGTTTCCATACAATTATAGGTTTTGATATCCGTAGCACTGCAGTATGTATAAAATACACAACAATTAAATACAATTAGCTTCACATTTACTGTTTTACACAATAGCTGTAATTTAAACATCAAGTTTAAACTAAATATATAAAAAACGTATACAATTAATATTGACATACAAGTATAGGTTTGAATATCCATCAGTATTATATATAATAATTTTAAAATATATACAATTAGCATTAGCACATTTTTAGCTGTAATGAACCCAGAAAGGCATCACTAATAATAATAATCCAGTAATTTAATACATGTTTAAATTAACAAGTACTTTGACTTCAACTATTCTGATGCCTTATATCCCCCCTCCACCTCTGCTCATTTCCATCCAGGAAAACAGCTTTTTTGGCATTTTCAGGGAAAACAAGTCATTTCCGTTTTAGGGTGGATTTCCTGTGTAGACGCGCTGAAACGACCGCGCGCTCAAACATCCCCGCACGAGAGGGAGGAGTGAGAGCTGTTTACTTTGTGGGGCAGAACGCTCACATTCATCCAGCTGCACGCGGGGACAACAGCTGTTCGCTTTACACATCCAGTCAACTCCATTGTTACGCACAGTCATGGTTTTTACGCACAGGTGAACTTATCACGCGCCTCGAACCAAAGCCTCGAGCACAAGGAGAAGTGTTACAGAAGCTTTACTCGCGAATTTAAAACTCTCCGACTGATTTTATTAATCTGAATTGCTTGGAGTTGCTTCCAGAGTCATGTCCAGGAAGAAGGCAGTGAAAGGCAAAGGGAGCTCCAAGAGCCCCAAGGCGTCTCCGAGCAGCGGGAGGACGAGCAGAGGTCTGGCCGCCGCTGCTGCTCCTTCCTCCGGACTGGTGTATCCCAGCAGACCGTCCATCAGCAACAGCGGGGAGTTTTACGATATAGCCTTCAAGGTGAGCAGACACGCCTGGTGGGAGGAGGGGTGCAAGAAGGCTTCAGATCCTTTACATGAGTAAAAGTCATCAGAAAAATGCAGTTAAAGTTTAAAATATGAATAATTAACACATTTAAAAATACCTCCTTGTTTATGGATGCTGATTCATTATCTTTAATTGGCTAGATTAATTGACTGAGATGATATTGTATAAACTGTCGGATAGCATCATGTATCTAAGAAACCCCCACATAATTCATACAGGTGTATTTCTGTGGCAGAAAGCTTTATTTGTAAAGAAAATTCAAACACCTTTTTTTGTACCTGAGCGTTTACCTGTCTTTGCAGAAGCTGAAGGTGTGTCAGCTTTAGTTGCTGTCTTTTGTACACACTTAGTTTTCCTGTGAGACAGGTGTGTATGGAAGCTGGAAAACAAAAATGCGTGAATAAAGTAATGATGGTTCATTTGTCTTTATTTTCAGACTGCAAATCTGTTGCTAATCCGTTCGAGAAATCCATTAATCGATTAGTCTTGAATATTTCAGAAAACCTTGTCATCCCAGTTTCTAATCTGTCCAAGGTTCATCTTTAAATGTCTCGTTCAAAGACAAAGAAAACCAGGACATCTCCATAAACTAGAGGCCCAAAAACCGTATTATTTGCCACGAAAAATTGCCTTTCTGATTCATTGATTATCGAGACAGCTCTTGGTCCGTTATTAGCCCATTGATTGGTGAATCTGAATCCCAAACAAATGACTCAGTGTTTTACAGTTGCTACTCAGTCGCTCCACATTTCGCCTTGTGACTGGTTTTGTTGGTTAAATTTGACTCATTATTTCATAGATTTGTGACTCGGATAATTATGCTTATCCTTTCATCTGTTTTCCTTTCCTTTCTTGGTGTAACGGGGCTTCCATAAATGAGCCTGTGCAGGATTAGTTGGCTTAGTTGATGGATATTGTGCCTCTCTTTCTGCAGGATAAAGCTGATAATTCCACCTCATTTATTTCCCAGTGAAGCCCAGTCCCAAGATTAACAATTAGGTATATCGTCCATAAAGAGAATTGTGTTCCTCGTTGTGTCATTTATTCATTTTCAATCCCCAAGGTTCCTCCGCCGTGTCTCCTCTCGGTCAATGCAGATGCACAATAGATGGAACCGCAGTGTTGTTTCTGCAACAGGAACGCTCGGTTCCCCACAGTCCAGTGCAATTATATTGAGTGGAGGTTCTGTTGTGTACCGGATCATTACCAGCAGCGCAGGAGGAGCCTGTTGTTTAGCAGCAGTGCACACAATAACAACTTCTACCTTCTCACCATGTGGGAGGCAGCGTGAATTAATTCTGCACCTTCGTTAAGAACTGTTCCTAGGAAAGGCCTTTCCAAATCACTGCTCTGTGCTCACCTTCAACACACACACAGTGGTGGAAAAAGCAGTTCCCTTTCCTGTAGTGTGTTGTATGGATTTCAGTGCATGTAAATGGTCTGCAGAGGCTTAAATCCCTGTCTTTCCTCCAGAGGGAGTTTCTCTCACACACACTCGACTAACTCGGTGTGTAAAAGTATGAAATGTGAATAGTTAATAGCTGCAAATGCAACATATATATAGATAGAGGCACATGCTTATTAAATGGTGCAGAAGTGAAGAGAGTTTGTGTTGCATTATGGGTAAAAAAGAGTGTCTGTACAGTCTGCTTTCTGCCACTGCAGAGTGTGTGATGCTCTGATTCCTCTGTACAGTTTGGGGAGTGTGTGTTCCCCGTGTTTTAGTAGAGCCATTCTTCAAACACACACGCACACACACGCACACACACACGCACACAGGTTTTGGACTTGCATCATCTGAACTGTGTGTGTGTGTGTGTGTGTGTGTGTGTGTGTCTCAGGTGATGCTGGTGGGCGACTCAGGTGTCGGGAAGACCTGTCTGCTGGTCCGCTTCAAAGACGGAGCCTTTCTAGCCGGCAGCTTCATCTCCACTGTGGGCATCGACTTCAGGGTAAGAACACACACACCACACACACACACACACACACCACACACACACACACACACACACACACACACACCACACACACACACACACACACACACACCACATCAACACTTTTTTTTATCTATGTTTTCAGCATTGCTGCTCTAGCCAACTGTATGCTTTGTCTGCTCACAGTTGGGTCTCATCTATCGGAGGTATTGCAGACCCATTACTGCCCCTCACTAAGGGGACTCTGGATTACATTTAAAGGGAGGTTATTTATCGAGAGTGCAACCTTTTTTTATTGCATTTTCTGCCTTTTGTGACCTTGGGGAAATTGCATACCCGGTAAGAACAGCTTTGCTTTAAGTGTCACGCTGTGGACTTAAAGCAGTGAGCATTTCAGTGTGTTATGTCCGGGGTGCTTTGCATTGCTATAGGACTCTGACTGCAGAATCTGACCCTCCCTCTTCCCAAAGGAAGCAGCCATCCACAGCGCCTGACAGTACAAGTGTTACACTAGGAAGAGGTTATATTGCAGGATATTAACTCTGCTAGCAGGGGACAAATACATCTTAAAGAGGCCCTACTATGCCGTTTGTGGTGTTCCCCCTCCTGTAGTGTTCACATACAGTAGATTTGTGTGCATGTAAATGGTCTGCAAAGGCTGAAATCCCAAAGTTCCCCCTATAGTGTCATCACTGTATAACACTTGCGCTCCAACACATTGTACTTGATAGGCAAAGGGGCGGGACATCTCTAAGCAGTTGACCAACCACAACAGAGCCGGCCAGCTGACCAATCAGAGCAGACTGGGCTCTGGTTTCAGACAGAGGGTGAAAAGAGGTGCTGCAGCACAGGCAGTATGAGAAACATAAAGAGACATTACATACTGATATACACCTGAACATCAGCAGGAGAGGACTCTTTAAAGTAGAGACACTACATACTGATATACACCTGAACATCAGCAGGAGAGGACTCTTTAAAGTAGAGACACTACATACTGATATACACCTGAACATCAGCAGGAGAGGACTCTTTAAAGTAGAGACTCTACATACTGATATACACCTGAACATCAGCAGGAGAGGACTCTTTAAAGTAGAGACACTACATACTGATATACACCTGAACATCAGCAGGAGAGGACTCTTTAAAGTAGAGACTCTACATACTGATATACACCTGAACATCAGCAGGAGAGGACTCTTTAAAGTAGAGACACTACATACTGATATACACCTGAACATCAGCAGGAGAGGACTCTTTAAAGTAGAGACGCTACATACTGATATACACCTGAACATCAGCAGGAGAGGACTCTTTAAAGTAGAGACTCTACATACTGATATACACCTGAACATCAGCAGGAGAGGACTCTTTAAAGTAGAGACACTACATACTGATATACACCTGAACATCAGCAGGAGAGGACTCTTTAAAGTAGAGACTCTACATACTGATATACACCTGAACATCAGCAGGAGAGGACTCTTTAAAGTAGGGACTCTACATACTGATATACACCTGAACATCAGCAGGAGAGGACTCTTTAAAGTAGAGACTCTACATACTGATATACACCTGAACATCAGCAGGAGAGGACTCTTTAAAGTAGAGACCCTACATACTGATATACACCTGAACATCAGCAGGAGAGGACTCTTTAAAGTAGGGACTCTACATACTGATATGAAGCTTAAAATAATCCTTAATACTCGGTAACGTAGAGGTTCCTGCAGCAGTGTGTGTGTCTCCAGGAACACACAAACTCTCAAAACAATACCCGTCTCTGCGGGGAACAGGAAGTACCCCTTTAATCTGCATTCATGGAAGAATCGGTCATTATCACTTTCATAAACAAACAGAATCTGTGGGCACATCCAGAAAGTTGTACAGCGTCAGAATCAAACGCCTTTATTGTTTTCCTCACACAGCCTGCGGGGGGAAAAGTGTGTGTGTGTGTGTGTGAGAAATGTTGCTTCATTAAATGTATCGGGAGCTGTGTGTCTGTTTCTGCCCTCATTATTCTCCCTGCTGCAGAACAGCATGGAAGGTGTTGTGTTGTTGTGATGAATTATTTAGTGGTCATTTCAATACCGCACCACTCCAAATACATCAATGCAATCATGTTCTGTCCTTGTGTTTCTCTATGGCCCGACTGACACTCAAATTAGCCCTCGTATACACACGTTTGTATACCTTAGGACCCCCCTAAAGCTGCTCTTTTCAAGCCAACACACTCCATTCACACAAACAGTAATTGTACCTCGTTAAAAAACAGAATTTGCTGGTTTACTGCTTCCTGATTGGTTAGCTGTAGGACTTTTTAAATCCCAATCAACCCTTTAGAGAGTTTAGTGACACACACAAATGGACTTATCATGGCAGGAGCAAACCAGCTACTCCTGAGGTAAAATCCCAGTTGGAAGGAGCGTCTTTGCATGGTGTAAAAACATTTATACTATACTTTTTATTAAGTGGCTAAAATATGTTTTTATACCGTTACTGTTTCAGCTCTAAAATTAGCTCCTGGATTAGCTTAGCCTACACTTAGTGCTAGCAGGAGTGTCTGAAGTGTCTTATACTTCCAAGGAATGAAACTCAAATCTTGCTCTTTATTCTCCTTCTTTAGATTTGAAGCTCTTTGTAAAAGATCTGTTGGCTGTATTTTTAGAAACTTAAATCTGTGGGCTGTTGAGATCACTGTCACAGTGTTTCGAAATCGGCCTACTTTAGTTTAATGTGTGCATCGTGAAGACTTCAGGAATGCATATTTGTTGACTTCTACTGTATTCTGCAGAGGGCCAATAACTCAAACTGCATAGTGAACTTCTGAAACCCTCTCTGTTCAGTGATATCTAAAGAGACGCAATGCATTTCTGGCATTGTATTTGCAGCTGACAGAGTTCAGACAGGCACAGGCAGTAAAAATAAAGAGCTTTTTGAACAGTAAAGCATGGAAACATGTCACAGTAGAGACGCTACGTCCTGATATCGTAGCTTTAATGTGATGATAATAAAAGTTTTGGGTAAGAGGGTAAGCTAAGTTCAGTCTGAATCATTTTTACCCGTTAATGTTTCTGCAGAATGAATCGATGAGTCTGAAATTCAACTGTTTCTATTCTCGGGAGAGGTTTGTTAGAAATGCACGTAATTAAAATATCTGGATGTTGTTTCTGTTTCACCTCCTCACGCCCCTGGTGTGTGTGTGTGTGTGTGTGTGTGTGTGTGTGTGTGTGTGTTTAATTAGCATACTTCCTCTCATTTCCACAGCACAGCTTTCCTTCCTTTCACCACCTTCTCATTCTGCTTGAAAAGATGCAGCACGGCGGCGTTAATCATTACACACACGCCGGTGCAGCTCTCAGTGACGCAGATGGTCCTGTGTGTGTGTGTGTGTGTGTGCGATAAAGAGTGTGTGTGTGTGTGTGTGTGTGTGTGTGTGTGTGTGTGTGTGTGTGTGTGTGACAGAAGGATCACACTGACCACCCTCACTGCCCTTTAGAGATAATTGCCATGGGACAGGGTTTGCATATGAGGGTTTTTGTTGTTGGGGAACAGCTGTGGGAAACATCTGCCTGGAGTACTGTCACCTTCACTCTGAATAATTAAAAACTCTAACTAGATCTTGAATGCAGATGTTACATTTCACCTTAAATGTGTTTATCCTGCGCTAACACGGCTCTGACGACACTGTTAGCACGTTAGCGCTAGTAGACATACTGTGAGTTGAATTGAGTGAAAAACATTGCATTGAAATATGGATCTAAGCACCCTGACTTTATTACCATGCTTCAAAACCATTGTTCTTACCCAGTGTAGGAGCCAGATTTGGGGTTAATGGGTTTCTATTTATTGGTATTTTTTGCATATTATTGGTGGTGGGCCTGCACTGGAGTAAGTGGTGGTTTCCCCTGGCTGCACTCACCTGCTCAGGGTGGTTTTGTGTGGAAAGAGAGAGGGGGGGATTAGGAGGAACTTTCTGTTGACTGCAGTTCATACAGAAATCCTGCAATATTTTCCACCAGGATATCCCAAACCATCAGTGATTAAAGCACTTGGAGATGTTGAATCTTTGCTCTTTTTGCTAACGTAACGGAAGGAGTGGAGCAATCGGTTGAGCGTGTCAAGGTGTTTATCTTCCCTCGTGCCCCTTTTAATTGGACTGTCTTATTGCCGCAACACCCTGGCTTGTAACATAATACGTATAAGGGAGAAACCTCAGTGTATGACAGTGAATTTCTCTCTGAAACTAGTGGTACCAAATCACAGAAACAACAACAAATAATGTTGCTTTACGTCTCAAATCAGGAAGAAGGTGCATAAGAGCTCAGGTTTTACAATATGTTTGGTCAAATGGTTAAAAAGACACTAGGAAAATGACTTCAAACGGGGGTGGAATGGGGATTCATTATAGGGGGGGATGCTCCTATTCAATATAGGATATATACAGATAACATTCTTGGGATTTTAGCCTTTGCAGACCCTTTACATGCACTAAAACAACCTCAAACAGCATGAAATAGGGCTTAACTGCCAACATGTTTCCTAAACTACCCGATAAATAGTTTCTGAGAGATGTGAGACATGGCAGTGCATTTTACTTCTGAACCACAGGGTTGCATACCCTCAAAAAATGCTCTATTGCTTTATGGCACAACACTGAGAGGCGTCTATCTCCCCCAGGAGCAAATAGCGCTAAAGCTTCCAGACTTTGTGGTGAAAGGAGTGCAGGAATATTAAAAGAAATTACTAACAGCAAGTTTATCTTCATACTTCTCCCGGAGTTTCTCTCATAACGTGTTTTCTGAAAGTGTTGAACCGTGGGGGGAAAAGCAATGATGAGTGTTTTTTCCGCTCCACAAGTTCAGTTTGAGTAGTTTATGATGAGATTTGAGAGGCTGGCTGCTGGCCCAGGTGGATGTTTCCAAACCTAAATGATTGCAGGGAACATGAAGCTTGTGAGATGTACAGGAGGAAGCGACCGAGTTCATGGTTTGACTTTTAGAGCTGGCACGACTCCTGGTGTGAGACGGAAACAGCTCGTCCTGGCCGTGGGCTCGCTAATTAAATCACTTAATTGAATTTTTATGAGTAAGTCTGTTCTCTGCTAAGATAACTCCCCCAATCTACTTCAAGGTTGAGCTATATGACACTGGGGTTGGCGTCCAGCAGTGGCTCAGTCAGTAGGGGCTTGGACTGGGAATCGTAGGGTCGCCGGTTCAAGTCCCCGAACAGACTTGAAATATGGAAAGTGGACTGCTACTTGGAGAGGTCCCAGTTCACCTCCTAGGCCCTGCTGTGGTGCCCTTGAGCAAGGCACCGGACACCTCCAATCCCCCCTCCCCATTGCTCCCCGGGCGCTGCACGATAGCTGCCCACTGCTCCTAGTACTAGGATGGGTTAAATGCAGAGGACCAATTTCACTGTGTGTGCTCTGCTGTGTGCATGTATGTGACAATAAAGAGGGTTTCATCCTCCGATTCTATCTATCTTGTGTTTCCGACCAGGTGCAAACACGCTACAACGGTCCAAAACATTTCCCCCAGGAGAAGAGGAGCTGCACGTCCAAAAACAATGCAATTCTTAAAACACAAATGTGCCAAACACATGCAAATGAAGAAACACGTACTAACAAACACTTCCAGTTAAACAGGAACAGTTTTCGTGTGTTGTTCCGGTCCGTTGTAGCGTGTAAGCACGGGTCGGATACGGTACATTTTATACGTGTTTTTTTGGGACAATTCAACCTTACCTGAGTCACTGTACCTTTCCATACCGGCATACACTTCCTTAGCCTTTTTAGCGTGTGTAGCAACGTGTGAGTGCCTTTCAGGAAGGGGGCAGGGTCAGTAACCTGATCGACAGACCATAATTATTCAGCAGAGGACTGATGATGATGATGATGATGATGATTGCAGTCCCCTAACAGCTCTTACGGCCCCTGGATGTCGTCCATCGACCCTGAAACGCCTCCTTTTCCCACGGTAAAGACTGCAGGCACATCCCATAGTCATTTACCACTGACCACACTGGACACGTGTTGTCATAGTAATGATGCACAGGTACACCCAAAGGCAATCGTCTGTGCACAATAATGAAAGCAGGGACAGGTGGTTTGCATTATGTATGCACCGGACTGCTCCTGTCTGCGGCTCCATGTTGTTGTTGTTGTGATGAATCATTGATGTCTGCAGAGCTTCAGTCTACTGTACATCCACATTTATGCAAGGGTCCAATCCTAGCATCGTGTACAGTATGTATGTGACCTGCTTAAACCAGGAGCTACACACACACACAGACACAGACACACAGACACACAGACACAGACGTTTACGCAACGCTGTGTGAGCGTTCATCAGTGATGTCAGGTGTCTGAGAACAGGGAGGTCAGAGCAAGATCTGCTGTTTTGATCCTACATATTTAATGTGGTCTACTAAAGACTCCTTAAACAACATATATGCAACAGGAGTATCCTGTTTTAAACATTTGGTACACAGTATCTTTGATATTTTGCAGCTTTGACCCCATTCTCCCATGTTTTTGATTCTAATTGACTAATAGGGCCAACGTGTTTTGAACTGGGTCCGGTACTAAGAGAGGTTTTCTGCAGGCGGCAACCATCAAAGGAGCTCGGGGCAACTCTCCCCCGTCAATGTACGTCCATTAAAATGACGTTTTGCAACTGAAAGGCTCAATATTTAATGGGAGTATCTGATAACATAGTGGGAAGGAGCCTTAAGACAAATACAAAATAGTTTCCTTGACTTTTAACTTGATGCATGATCGAAACCAGCTAAAAATCCAACAAAGACACTGAAATCTTTAAGAAGGCACCAAGCTACACTCTTTATAGCCCAGCAAAAACAACTCTGACAAACAGAAACATGTTAGAAATGAACAGTTTAATCAAAATATCCATCATTTTATATGTATATTAAGTCAAAGTCATTCTAAGCGTTAAACTTGAAGGGTTTATGTGAAATATTCCAAATGATTTTTTCCAAATCTTTAATTTTAGATTGAGTTAGAGAGGTGTCGAGATAGGGTTCCAAAGAAAAAGGAAGGCCAATATAAGCACATATTTACCAAGATTTGACATTGTTACTATGCCAGACAATAACAAATCCTGACATTAGACAGTGGCTTTCCAAGATGGGAAACTTTTGCAAATAACGCGTTTCAGGAAATGTCCTGAAATGAAAATAAGTTTAATAAAAGTCAAACTTAATAACCAGCAGACTAATGAAAGTACAGACTGATTCATCACAAATAATCTGCTGCGGTGTCGTCTGAAAATAAGCCATATGCAGACGCCCTGCAGTACTCATGAACAAGCAAAATGATGAAACTCACTTATGCTGATGAGTCGCCACGGGACAAACATCAGCAGGAACAGAACCACTCATTTTCTCCACTGTTTCAAAACTCATCCCTCCTCCTCCTCCTCCTCCTCCTCCTCTTCTCCGCTGCAGAGTCACTTTACTTCTCTTTCAGACTGGTGAAATGTTCTGCTTATACAATGATGCAGGGGTTTTATTTTCCACATTAAAGACAAAAAACCAGCAACAAAAACAACCAAAAGCGTTCATGACGAAAATGGAAAAATATAAAAGACGTCCATTTTTTTTATTGAAATTGGTCAACTATTCTTGGCGTGTAAGGATGAGGGTTTTAACTCCTACCAGAGTCTTAGTTTTCTACAATGAAAGATGAACAAACAACAACAACAACAACAACAACAACAACAACGTGTACAAGACAAAAACAAAACCAATTCACTTAAGTTTCATCATTTTACATTTTAATTAAAGGGGAATAAAGTTAATACAAAACATATTAATATAATAAAATATAAAATATAATACAAATAAATAATACAAAACATATTAATATAATAAAATATAAAATATAATACAAATAAATAATACAAAATATATTAATATAATAAAAATATAAAATATAAAACAAATAAATAATACAAACATATTAATATAATAAAAATATAAAATATAATACAAAACATATTAATATAATAAAATATAAAATATAATACAAATAAATAATACAAAACATATTAATATAATAAAATATAAAATATAATACAAATAAATAATACAAAACATATTAATATAATAAAATATAAAATATAATACAAATAAATAATACAAAACAATTTAATATAATAAAATATAAAATATAATACAAATAAATAATACAAAACAATTTAATATAATAAAATATAAAATATAATACAAATAAATAATACAAAACATATTAACTACTAACAAAAATAATAATACAAACATATTTATTAAATACTTAAAAAAATAATAACAATTTGGACATGTGACACATTTAATACAAGTACTTAAATATGAATTATTCTACAGATAGATTAAGATTATTAGCTAATAAATAATCATAAGTACACAAAATGAATTGTCAATAGTCAAAATCCAGTCACATGATTCTGGGTTATACCTAAAGTACTTCAGGGATATTTGATTGCAGTACTTTTACTTCTTACAGAGTATATTTAAAAGTGCTTTTACTTGTGTATACATCCTGCAGTCGTGTTGGTTTTACCTTTATACCTCTCTGCGTCACATGACATGTGCTCGTTGGGTTCCCAGGAGACGGTTGTTATGGACCAGTGACCATGACAACCATGCATAGCGATGACTGTGGAAACCAGATTCTGCTCGTTGTCCCGGCAGATGGCTTTATGGCCTCTTTTTTTCTTTCAGGCTGTAGGGTTCACAGAGGTGCTTAGCTGGAGACGAGGACGGTTCATTTGGTGATACACACACACACACACGCACACACACACACACACACACACTAACAGAGCGAGCGAAAACCGCTTTGAGAGACACATTTACAGGCGGTGTTCACTCAGGTTGCTTTTCGTCTCAGCTCAGTGTCTGTAAAATTGGGAGTTTTTCCATTTCAATCACAGAGCGCTGCTGAAGGCCACAGAGCAGCTCCAGTGAAGCACGGCGGGCAAAGTGATGCTGTGTGCAGCGTGCAGAGATTTCACATGGAGTTACTTCTGTGACAACACCATGGCATTGTTATTTTTCCCATTACGTTTTTATTAGAGGTCTATCAAGACCGACTACGGAGGCCGACAGGTGCAAACACAACACATGTCCCGAATACGATGCATTTATTTGGACCACATGCATAGTCTTGCATCAGTATAAGCTTTTGGTGTGTTGTTATTATGTACTCCGCACCCTTGATGAATTCTCTATATTAGATTCACAGTTCTCACCCCAGGTGTCAACAATATTGTAACCCAGAGTGAATATTATGGGTCCAATAATGTGTTTTATTACAAAGAGAAATGGCCGTTATGATTCGAGTCCAGGAGTGACCTTACTGTGTGCCGTAAGTGGAGTAGATATTGCCTATAAAAAAAGTCCAAATTGCACATGGTGGTACACGTAAGAGCGGCTGGTCATAAATGTGATCCTAAAATATAATGAAACTCAAAGATTGATGATCTAGAATCTTGTGCGATATTCGGATCTGATCCCAAAAACTTATGAAAATTGGGCTTAAAGTTTCTCCGTAATCCTGCTGAAAAACAAATAACCCCCCCCCCCCATTAACACACCATTTAAAGAGTCCTCTCCTGCTGATGTTCAGGTGTATATCAGTATGTAGAGTCTCTACTTTAAAGAGTCCTCTCCTGCTGATGTTCAGGTGTATATCAGTATGTAGTGTCTCTACTTTAAAGAGTCCTCTCCTGCTGATGTTCAGGTGTATATCAGTATGTAGAGACTCTACTTTAAAGAGTCCTCTCCTGCTGATGTTCAGGTGTATATCAGTATGTAGAGACTCTACTTTAAAGAGTCCTCTCCTGCTGATGTTCAGGTGTATATCAGTATGTAGAGACTCTACTTTAAAGAGTCCTCTCCTGCTGATGTTCAGGTGTATATCAGTATGTAGGGTCTCTACTTTAAAGAGTCCTCTCCTGCTGATGTTCAGGTGTATATCAGTATGTAGAGACTCTACTTTAAAGAGTCCTATCCTGCTGATGTTCAGGTGTATATCAGTATGTAGAGTCTCTACTTTAAAGAGTCCTCTCCTGCTGATGTTCAGGTGTATCAGTATGTAGTGTCTCTACTTTAAAGAGTCCTCTCCTGCTGATGTTCAGGTGTATATCAGTATGTAGAGTCTCTACTTTAAAGAGTCCTCTCCTGCTGATGTTCAGGTGTATATCAGTATGTAGAGTCTCTACTTTAAAGAGTCCTCTCCTGCTGATGTTCAGGTGTATATCAGTATGTAGAGTCTCTACTTTAAAGAGTCCTCTCCTGCTGATGTTCAGGTGTATCAGTATGTAGAGTCTCTACTTTAAAGAGTCCTCTCCTGCTGATGTTCAGGTGTATATCAGTATGTAGGGTCTCTACTTTAAAGAGTCCTCTCCTGCTGATGTTCAGGTGTATCAGTATGTAGAGACTCTACTTTAAAGAGACCTATCCTGCTGATGTTCAGGTGTATATCAGTATGTAGAGTCTCTACTTTAAAGAGTCCTCTCCTGCTGATGTTCAGGTGTATCAGTATGTAGTGTCTCTACTTTAAAGAGTCCTCTCCTGCTGATGTTCAGGTGTATATCAGTATGTAGAGTCTCTACTTTAAAGAGTCCTCTCCTGCTGATGTTCAGGTGTATATCAGTATGTAGAGTCTCTACTTTAAAGAGTCCTCTCCTGCTGATGTTCAGGTGTATATCAGTATGTAGAGTCTCTACTTTAAAGAGTCCTCTCCTGCTGGTGTTCAGGTGTATATCAGTATGTAGTGTCTCTACTTTAAAGAGTCCTCTCCTGCTGATGTTCAGGTGTATATCAGTATGTAGTGTCTCTACTTTAAAGAGTCCTCTCCTGCTGATGTTCAGGTGTATATCAGTATGTAGTGTCTCTACTTTAAAGAGTCCTCTCCTGCTGATGTTCAGGTGTATATCAGTATGTAGAGTCTCTACTTTAAAGAGTCCTCTCCTGCTGATGTTCAGGTGTATATCAGTATGTAGTGTCTCTACTTTAAAGAGTCCTCTCCTGCTGATGTTCAGTTGTATATCAGTATGTAGTGTCTCTACTTTAAAGAGTCCTCTCCTGCTGATGTTCAGGTGTATATCAGTATGTAGAGTCTCTACTTTAAAGAGTCCTCTCCTGCTGATGTTCAGGCGTATATCAGTATGTAGAGTCTCTACTTTAAAGAGTCCTCTCCTGCTGATGTTCAGGTGTATATCAGTATGTACTGTCTCTACTTTAAAGAGTCCTCTCCTGCTGATGTTCAGGTGTATATCAGTATGTAGAGTCTCTACTTTAAAGAGTCCTCTCCTGCTGATGTTCAGGTGTATATCAGTATGTACTGTCTCTACTTTAAAGAGTCCTCTCCTGCTGATGTTCAGGTGTATTAGGTGTGATTATTTTAATATATATATAATTGAAAAATCATGCTTGAGATTTGGATCCGCTGCCAATTAATTAATGAACATTGGGCCAGTATCTTTTAACATAATGCTGCTGACAAACCGGCAAGGCAATAAACCAAACTGAAAATGTGTAAAAGTTGGATGTAAAGATCAGTAGAAGTCAGAATTTGGAGCCTAGAGCAACTTTATCATTCATTTTGGAGTTGTATTATTGCCCACTTTGAGAATTAAATTGCAATATTAATGGTCATATACGCACAGTAATGCCTTACAGCCTCAAAACCCAACATTGTTCTGCTCTTTATAAAACATTAGTCGCCACTGATGACTAAAAACGTTCATTTTTAATGGAAATTCTCCTGCTTTCTCACTATAGTTTAAACAAATCCCATCTGGTAGCACCCCAATTCAATTACACACATTCATGCCCTGCTAAATCTCACCACAACTTGTAAATTGTTGAAGGAAAGGATTCACTCGTACACCTTCTCCTCCGCCAAACTGGCAGCCTTAATGCGCCTGTAGGTTTATTTTTATACCCTCCTCCTACGCTCTTTGATCATTTTGTTCAAACTTGTGTGTAAAAATAAAACTCCCTTCGAAGACTTTACCGCTGCCCCCGAGGTTTCTGTCGTCACTGGTGAATTTATAATTAGATATTTCAAAGTAAGAAGGCGGTGGTGGGAAATGAATCAAAAATAATTGCTTCCAAAATAACAACAACAGCCGCAGCAGCAGTGAGTGTGCAGAGTTCCGGCTCCGCTCACAGATGACGGATGCTGTTTCTTGAGTGAATTAGTGAGAGATGGATGGACAGAGAAGGGTTGTTAACAAACCCCTTTGTTTAAAACTGAAGAAAATCATCTGTCACAGTCGGTAAATTGTCAGATATGAGGAATCACAACACTGGTTTCTCCATCTGGGTTTGTGAATTTGCTCAGCAGCTCACAGCTTCACACTACAGTCGTTTTTAATTGGTGTAAACACATTATTTTCACACTTTCAACACTTCTCGCTGCTCGAAAATATTTGTGAACGTGGTAAAGGAGGCTTCTCCCATTGAGTCATCCCATTGAGAAATCCCTAATGTCTTTTCCATGGGGAAGGAACTCAATCATCCTCTTAATTGGAAACAAGATGTTTAGCTCTGCTTCCAACATTTCGAACAGAGTTTTTTTTAAGAAGTCATTTATATTAATGCTGTTTAATGTTGTGTTTTCTAACATGACAATAGCAGAGACAGGAAGAAAAGTAATACATGTTTAAATTACTGTAATAAGTGGTGTTTAATATGCATTCAAGCTGCAGCGAATGACACGAAGACATGCTTTCAGGAGCTCCGTGGTCCAAAACAATCCATGACCGATAGAGCAAGCGATGGAAAGACTTGTCACGGTAAACAGAGCTCAAAAAGATACAACACAGTCTAAATAATACAGTCTACAGATTATTATGTAGTATTAGTCATCTGGTTTCCGATAAACATCGAGTAAAAGTCGTCTTCTTTCCGAATATAGTACGAGTAGAAGTTTCTGGCTTACCATATGGTTGGTTATTCGTCTCCTGATTTCTATTGAACTTTTAGTGTCTGATTTAGTTTCAGTAGAAGTCTCCTGGTTTCCCAATTTAGTACGAAGAGAGGCTTCCGGTTTCAGTTTAAGTTTGAGTAGAAGTCTTCTGGTTCCTGTTAAGTAAAAGTCTCCTGTTTTCCGAGGAAGTTTGTGTAGTGCTCTTGTGGTTTTCGATGAAGATCAGTCTTCTGGTTTCCAATGAAGCCAGACTAGGAGTCGTCCGGTTCCTCGTGTACTTCAGTAGAAGTCTTATGTTTTTCTGAGCAAGTTTGAGTAGAACTCTTCTGGTTTCCAATATAGTTGGGTAAGTCTTCTTCTTTCCGATTTTAGTACGAATAGAAGATCTCGTGGTTTACCATATAATTGAACATTGTCTCCTGATTTCCATTGAAGTTTGAGTAGAAGTCTTCTGGTTCCCAATTGAATACACTCTAAGACTTGTTTTCCGAGGAAGTTCGAGCTGAACTCTTCTGGTTTCTGATGTCTTTGAAGTAGTATTAACTAGTCAAGTTTGCTTTGAGCCGTCTTTGGTTGATTAAAAGAATTGGCCGTAATGAAACCTTGGTACACGTCCGCTAACGTCTGACAGGATAGAGCTTTCCATTAGTTAAATAACAAACTAATCACTGAGTGTATACGGATTATTTGTGAAATAATCCAGTTGTAAATCTAGATGTCTTTCAATTTGAGCTCAATTCCTGCTTTTCAAGTTGCTAATCGGACTTTAAACCGTAGACCAGCGCACCAAGAAGCAAGTCTTTGTTCAGATAACACTTAAAAAACACTTAAACATCTGCATGTCACATGACGGATATTCATAGAGTCGCAGAGACAGATGGTTATGGCTTCGAAATGTAAGAAAAGCAGGTATGCAGTTTCATCAATCAGCCAACTCCTGCTTGGGAAGCTTTAGACTGCAGAGTTCAGAGTGTACAATGATTTATGAGACGTAAAATATATAAAGGGAGGAGGGAGTAGACCAGTATGTCTACACACTTTCAATAAAGAGTGAGAGGAAGTGTGTGTGGATGTCATAGATCAAACTCTATCATTTTTAATCCTTTTCATTAACGTCATGGAAGGGTAAGGAGGTACCAAGGTGATAAATTAATGCTCCTGCAAGGCGTCTCCTGTGGAGATCTAGTTCCCTCCTCTCTGCCAAACATCATAAATCCACTCTGATCCCACTACAATGAAATTCACAAATCACAGCTGTGGACAACCTCTGCTGAAGAAGGCCTACGGCTGTATTTCATTTTCCAATGTAAAGGTGATTAAACTCCACATCATCACTTCAGGAGAGCACAGTGTTAACCTCCTCACAAACATGCTCATAAACTATATTGAGGAATCAATGTCAGATATTCTGAGGCTGCAGTTTCTGTCTGTAGTAGCTCGTTTACATGCTATTAGCTGTCATGGTTAGCTTCAGGAGAATAGCTTATTCCTTTAAAGAACAACTAGAATACAAAGACAGGCTACATTAACTCTGCACACGTTTCTTATAAAAGATAATCCATTTCAATGAGGTTCATGATATCTCCACAACCACAGCTACGTTAGCGTTAGCTTACCTTTCATAAATGTTAGCATGCTGGGCTGTTCTTTTTATGATCCTTATGATCAAAACACTTCCTTCAGGGAACATGTCGTGGAAGATCAACAGTCTACATTATTCTTGAATGCATTCTTGAATCAAAGTCGATTTGAAGTAGTGTTAGCCTCACCTCCACAGCTACATTAACATTAGCTTACCTTCTACTAATGTTAGCATGCTATCCTGTTTTCAGTTTTGTGTTAAGGCAGTTCAATTTATGATGACAATAATTCCTATGGGGGACATGTAGTGGAAGACCAGCAGTCTGCATTATTCCTGAATGCACTCTTGAACCAAACTCAACTTAAAGTATTGCACGCCTTACCTCCACCTCAACAGCTACATTAGCCTTAGCATAGCTTGTATGAATGTTAGCATGCTGGCCTGTTTCACTGTTGAAGCAGTTTAACTGATGATGAAAACAGTTCCTATAGGAAACATGTAGTGCATTGTGTAGCCAACGACAATAAAAAGTAGTGTTAGCCTCACCTCCTCAGCTACGTTGACATTAGCTTATCCTTTATAAATGTTCGCATGCTAGCCTGTTTTGTTTAGTGTGTTTTAAGCAATAAACCAATGATCAATTTCTTTGGGAATATTTGGTGGAAAATTGAAAACCTACATTAATTTTGAATGCTTTCTTAAACCAAAGTCGATTTAAAGTAGGGTTAGCCACACATCCACAGCTAGGTTAACGTTGTGTTTGCTTTGTTACAGAGTGCTAGCCTCCATGGTTTCTTAGCTGTTTTGGTGCAGCGGTGTTTTATTATGCTACTCTTATCCATATGTAAATCCTTAGCTTCTTACTTACACAAACAGATAACGTTAGCTTACTTTTCTGGCAGAGAAACCAGATATGATGAGTGTTGTTTCAGCATTTTCTGGAAACTGGCTTTATATATCTGGCTTTATTGCAATTTAGTTTTTAATTTCATTTGAAGCTGTTGCTCACCAGGCTCAATCCTTTCTTATTACCTTCAGAACCTTAAGTAAGGACGTGACGTCTTTCGATGTTATGACCTTGAGACAAAGCATCAGGTAGCAGGAAACAGCCTCTCACAGGATGTTTGAAGAGTAATTGACATTGATTAAAAGGATGAGAGCAGCGTGTTGGAAGAATGAAAGGAAAATGTTCTTTCCTCTTTCTCATAATAACATTTTGAGGAGTCTGAGTCTGTATGCTCGTTCCCGAGTTACACTGCAACCTATTTCACAAGGGAAAGAACTCAAATATGAATTCCTCAAGCTATAAAAATGTTGAATATTGAGACTCAATTTTTATGATAACATGGCAGCATAGCCTTGTAAAGAAAGATTTACACACCTGAAGTGCCAACAGCAAGTACATTTTCACAGCTGCTTTGGATGAGTTGCACTCGAGGGGACAGGAAAGAGAGGAAAAGGTATTTGATGTGAACAATGAGAGCTGGAGCTCAAAGCTCTGACAGGCACATCAACAACATGCCCCAAATAGTTGTGTTTAAGCTATTTCGAGGCCAATCTACCAGAGAATACCGTTTCTGTGGCCATAGCAACACCATGAGGACCCTTCAATCTATGTTAACATGTTGTTTTTCTGTAAGTCTGAGCTTTGTAGTAGTATGCAAATAGTACCTTGTCTCAGTGAAGATATATCTGAGTCTTCATTAAAGTTCAATGTCAACACCTGCAGTAATACTATCGTTGCCAGCTTAGTGGACTCGGAAATGTTGAATACCGCAAAGTTTTATCTTAGAAATGTATAGTACAGGTCGCCAGCACATGCATCTAAACAGAAATCTGAAATTTGAAGTCAGATCTTTTAGGAAAAAAGTGATAGTTTTGAAGAAATTGTCTGAAATTCAAAAAAAGTCAAAATGTGGAGGAAACAAATCAGAAGTTTGAGAGGCAAAAATAATTAGGAGACAAAAAGAGGCTGATTATGGCCACATGAAGAAGGAGTTAGAATAATGAGACAATAGTGGGACATTTTCAAAAGTCAGATTTTCGGACGCTAACTTGCAAATGTTGGGCAGTTTGCACAATTAGCACAAGTTGCGTTAATTAGCATATGCAGATAATAGTTTAAGAATAACGTGGATAATTTCAGTGGTTTTGAAGGTGACTGAGGATGCTGAATCCATCCAACATGGCAGTTTTAAGCAGAAAGTGGCCATAATTGTTCTTTTGTGGGGCTGATTTGGAGTACCATGAGCAGTGTTGCCACCGTTGGATATAAAGAGCACAAGAGGAAAACGATAACCTCTACTGTGGACACAAAGGCTATTTTGTTTGTAAAGTAAATCGCCACCTCTTTTGATTATTAATTGTCCATCTTTCATAGTAGATTATTTGAATTTCAGTGTGTGTATCTGGATTTTGGATCGTTGATAAAACAAACAAAACTATTTAAAGAAGTTACCTGGGTCGTTCCATGCTCTGATTGACCCCAGTTTTTTTTGCCTAATGTCTAACTTTTCCGTTAAGTTATACAGCTGTCCGTTCCCTCTATATTAAAACACATTAAATGAACCGTCATTAAGATACACAGACAGCAATGAAGTCCTTAGGAAGGACAGAACTTTAGAAATAAAAGCCCCAGACTCGTTTGAACTTTCCTAAAATGACCTCCTTGGTGCACTTTTCATAAAACATTTAAGTGCAATTTAAAAGTCTTTTTCCACCTTGAATAAAAAAGAAGACATGAAACTGCAATGGATTCTGGGAAATATGCCCAAGCAGAAGTGGTTGTATAACAAAAAATGCAAAGTGCACGTGTGTGTCGAGTGTTTAATCCTTTTGTGGCTGCTGCTTTATCGCAGCACAACACTTCTGACCCTGGAGAGTGAGGGATGAGCAGTAACACACACACACACACACACACACACACACACACACACACACACACACACACACACACACACGTTATGCACACCAGTAAAGAACAAAACAATTTACCGCATGACTGCACGTACAGGAAAGAATGTTTTTAATGCCAAGTAACTATTTCAATCTTCTCCAACTTCCGTCAACTCATTTCTTCTCACGTTTCCTTTCTTTATCCTCTTTGTCTCCTGTTACATCCTGCAAGACTACGGTCACACTAATCAAGCTGTAGTCTTAGAGAGGAGAAAGGCGGACAGGAAAGAGTAAGACAACAAGATGCCAGGATGTACAACTTGCTGAAAATCCTTCACTCTCCAGCGTTTGAATCACAAGCAAGCGTTTTCCCTCCTCCACACACAAGCATCCTCTTCATTTTTAATACCAAGCCTCAACCAAATGCTGTAATATCACACAGGGCTCCGTAACGAATACGCTTGCACATGTCGTCCTTGCACAACGCTTGGGCTTAGGCAGACGTTTTTAAAGCCCAGTCAGACTTATTGGGAGAATGTGTCATGCCCTTAAATGATTCCCAGCCTTGTGTGGATTACACTATCAAGTCTGGGCAAGGATTGAACGGTTTATACGGGAATTACACGCTAAAGTAAGGGGTTCTTCTCTAATGCCTAGACAGAGCTTGTAGGCACCCAACGGGTATTTTTCTACAGAAATATCCTGGAAATATTTCATGGTAAGGCATAATAATGACTTCGTAATTTCTGCTAGATGATTGTCAAGCTTTAAGACGCACAAATGTATAGATACAGATGTGTATTAGCCATTGAAAAAGGTGTTGTTTGTGGTGATGAATACATATGTTAGCGTCTTCTATAGAAATGCCAACACAAAGTGAACAGGTAATGCTTCAGATTACTTCGTTAAACAGATCTAGGTTGCATTGAAAACTATGAGAGCTTCCCGTTAATGTCTTAAATGACACTTGATGGGAAACCCATTTGTCTTTTAGGGGAGCTGAACTTGTATTTTGTACCAATCGTAAGAGCCAGATATTTCCCCAGGGAGTCGGAGACAAAAATGGGGCTTTAAGCAAGCGTGATTATTTGAGTCATTTGCAGGATAGGATGCTGAAATGAATGTTAATGGGAAAATCATACAAGATAATACCAGGACATTATCTTGCAAACTTCATTCAGCTATCAGAAAGCACGATTAAATGCTATTTTCAATGAATGCAAAAGCAGGAGCAAAAAGTACCAAAGGGACATGAAAGTGGAACGATTGCCATCTTTGTGATTAACATAATCATGCTAATGGAGGTCCACAAATGACTTCTGTTCTGCATTTAAATGAGCATCCGGATGGAACATCGTGAAACAAGCCTTCTTAGAGTTTTCACTGCAGCACTGGGATGTCCTTTGGGGAGCATATGTAAAAGCTGAGGTTAGGCTGATGTTAATACTCTCTCCTGGGATGGAAAGAGAAGACAAGTTGTGAAGTGAGCAAGTCAGACTTACCACGGTTGGCTGACCATGAATCTAAATCTGTGCTGAGATGTGTGACAGTGAGAGAAGAGGGGATATAGGAGGAAAGACCCTGGTCAGTTTAAACTTTGAGGCAGTCTCTCAGATCCTTCTCACACCAGAAACTCTTTTTTTTGTTGGATTGGATTTGATCCTCTTGGTTTTGGTTTCACATTGCAATGATAGAACTATACAATACATATCTAGGGTTGGTTGTCTGCTACCACATGTAAGCTGGTCTCTTATACTTGCTATTGATTGGTTTGTTGTTGCTTCCTCTTGTAAACATCTGTATGTATGCAGTATAGATTTGAGGAGACGCAGTGTTCATTCGGAGAAAAACTGAACAACTACTTTGAAACTTTACTGTTCATTTCTTCTTGGTTTCAATCCCAGATCTGATGTGAGACATCCACTTCTTTCTCTTGATCAACAGCACAAGCTGTACCCCAAAATAAGTAAAGCCTCTCTTATAAAATGATTATATCCTACCAGAACTTCCTGAATTTGGTCCAAACCATCCAATAAAACTGGGTCGTGGTTCCAGGGGACAAGTGTCTCCATTTTTCATTTCGAATTCGTATCAAACTAAACAACAGAGTGGAGGTGAAATGACCTTAGAGACAGATTGAGAGACATATCTAATAGTAGGTCAAACTACTTGTCAGCAGAGGGAAACAACTGTGTTATGAGGGGGGGGGGGGGGGGGACCTGGACCTGGACCTGGACCTGGACCTGGACCTGGACCTGTATGGAAGGACAAACTTGAAGGAAACCAGCAAGGACAGAACTCATTTCAACATGACGATACCATGCAACAACTTCCTAAATTTGGTCCGAAAGTCGGAACCATCCAAAGAATGCTTTTACATTAGAAACAAAAAGCTTCTGGGATCAATTTGACTCTCGTAAGGAGTTGTAAGACATGGATGGGAAGAGAAAAGATGAAGGAAAACAGCCAAGGACGGGAGCACGCGGTTAAATATCTGAAGACTTGATGGACAGATGGAGCAACACAGAGGTCAGGAAAGAGAACAGCAAGAGAAAACAAGACTCCAGGGAGCGAGGAGGAGGAGAGGCTGGGCACGGAAGATGGAGGATGAAAGGGAAGATTTATAAAAGACAAATAACAAGGAACACACTTTTGATAGGAAGGAGTGGGAAAGAACCAGAGTTACAGAGGGTGACAAATCCAGGATAAGCTTATTGCCAGAGGCAGGGTGTTAGGCAATTGTGGGCCAAACCATTGCAACATGAATCAAGAGGAGAGCTGGGCTTTCGGAGTTTAGTTCAGGATAACTCAATGTGCATTTCCTTTCCCGCCAGATAATAAATGCTCTCTTTAACCAAGTAATTATACAAATGCACTTTGGTACTCTAGGATTCATTTTGAAATATCCTTGGAGCTTGAAACCTTCAAATTGTCTTCTCTTTACACCGTGTGTTGTGTAAGGTTAACCTTGGAAGAAGTTTCAGAGGCTACAGCTAAGTACACTATTTGCGTTAGAAAGCCAGTATACCAACTTGGTGGACGCTTGTGTCCAAGGTGACTTATAAGTACCAAAGGAACAAGAGGGAGACGATCAAATCAAAAATTGGATTTGAACACTAGCATCTTGAGCTGAACCAACCAACCTGACATCCATATAAGATAGATAGAATGGGAGGATGAAACCCTCTTATTGTCACATACATGCACACAGCAGAGCACACACAGTGAAATTGGTCCTCTGCATTTAACCCATCCTAGTACTAGGAGCAGTGGGCAGCTATCGTGCAGCGCCCGGGGAGCAATAGGGAGGGGGGATTGGAGGTGTCCGGTGCCTTGCTCAAGGACACCACAGCAGGGCCTAGGAGGTGAACTGGGACCTCTCCAAGTAGCAGTCCACTTTCCATATTTCAAGTCTGTTTGGGGACTTGAACCAGCGACCCTACAATTCCCAGTCCAAGCCCCTACTGACTGAACCACTGCTGGACAAGAGATATTGTCATTGTATGAGCTGTAAAAAAAACCCACCTTTTTGAAAGGATAAAGAAAAGTGTGCCCGACACAAGTCCCGGATAAAAAACTCCCATAACCCGTAGAGCAGTGGTTCTCAACTGGTGGGTCACAGACCCATTTTGAGTGGATCGCAGTTATGCAAGTGAAAAGAAAAAAAGAAATCAGGAAAAAATCAAACTTTTATTTTGAAGGCCGAAATTTCCAATGCTGCGCGTTCAGTGGCCGTTTGACTGAAAATGTCAGTGGTTCAAACCTTTGGGTCGTGATGTATTGACAAAGGAAAAAGTGGGCCCTGAGGCTTGACCAGTTGAGAACCGCAGACGTAGAGTATTTTTCTGACAGATGATCCTGTGTCACTGACGTCACGACGAAGATATTAACAGAATAGCTTCCACACTGTTCCATCCAGTTAATGATAAACCAGACAACGAATATACAAGCATCTGTATCTTCCATAGGGTAACTTTAATCTGAATGTGCTTTCTTATTCAGGATTTTTATCAAGAATTGATTGCACATATCCTCCAAACTGCTAAGCTAACATAGCAGGTGGCACTTGAGCTTTAAGACAAACAAAGTCACACTTTTCCTTGTTGTCTACTCTTAGGTACAGATGTATTTTAAGGACTCTTTGACTCTGGAAAGTGATGGGCAGGAAACGGGTGTCAAATATAGACGAGAACATTTCATATTTTAAGTGAAATATTGAAGCAGTTTAGAGAACAGTTAAAATCACTGGTCCGTATAATGCTGAGTACGGTGCGTAACAAACCAGGGATTCGTTTATTTCATTTTCCTCTTGTCAGTGCAAAAGGTCCTTTCTATGAACAGTATTTCAGGAATTGTCTGTTTCTTTGACAGAAGGGCAAAGTGATTGTTCATGCTACAGTGCTTTATTGAACCCAGCGAAGTGACGTCCTTTTCTTTCCTTGTCTCCTTTCCTTTTAGATTTTAATAACTACCAAAGAGCACATCTTCATTGTCAAAGGAGCGCCCTCTCTGTGTTGATTTCTCGTAGAGTTCCCTCTTAATTTGTCTGTACCCTCACCCCCTCCCGAAAAACTTGAAGAGCCAGCATAGTGAAATAATTAACCCTCATTAAGTCAGCGCTAATTAGACTGAGCACTGCTGAGACATGCATGGGTAAAGTGTGTGTACGTGTGTTTTCTAAAAGCTTTTTAATAGAGTTTGCTTTCCTTCTCACTGTTTACCTCCCGATAGTGAAGTAGAAGCCAGGGAGAAAACTGAGCAGCTGAAAGTCAAATGCTGACAGTTTGTTTGTGTCTGTAAAGTTTGGATACTTGGAGGTTTTTCTAAAGTGCAAAGCCAGAAAATACTGACTTGCTTTATAAGCATCAAACCTTCAACAAAAAGGAAATATCATGGATAATAACTCTGGTTTATTACAATTTAGATCTTACTTGCATGTATAGACATTATTCCAATTAGTACTTGACACTCCTCCATTCGGAAATTGTCCCCTGAACATACAACAGTTTACAGTTAAACAGTTAACAACTTTTTGGCTTCATTTTGAACCTCTTTTCTTTCCGTAGTTGTGTGAAAACATATTTTTACTCTGACGTTTCACTCCTATAAAGAATGCTTCCAAAACAAATGCTCTCTTATGACTTACTTTCCAAGAGTCAGCTAGAACTGGTTAGCTTAGCTTAGCATAAAGACTGAAAACAGAGGGAAACTGCTAGCCTGGCTCTGTCCAAAAACCATCAGCAATCTGCCTATCTACACTTCTTAGACTTAAAATAACAATAATTGTGAAATACTTTTGTTGATTTATATCCAATAGTACGCTGTAACTGGTTAGCTTAGCATAGCTTAGCATCAAGACTGAAAACAGAGGGGAACTGCTAGACTCTGTCCAAAGAAAAAACGTCAACCTAAGACTCACAAACCAAATGACTAATATATTGGGAAATAGTCTTATTGATTTATTATCCAAGAGCTAGCTAGAAGTGGTTAGCTTAGCTTAGCACAAAGACTGGATACAGGGGGGAACTGCTATCCTACCTCTAAGGTGGAAAAAATCAACCTGTCTGAACCTTTAAACCTCACAAATTAACACATTTCACCGTGTTTTTCATTCAATCTGTTAACGAAGAAGTGTAAACATGGGTCTATTTCCTCTCTAGTTGCCAGGCAACGTCACGGCAATGATAAAACACCAGGTGCTGATTTGCAGCTTTCACTGTGCACCCTGTGCAGACGAGGTGTCGCATAATCAAACTGCGCCTGACCTTTCCGAGAGGTTTATCTGGCGTGGCTGCTGGCTTCGGTTCCTGTTGTTGGAACACTTTAAAGCACTTGGTTGTGACGGATCAATTGTGTCAGAAAAGATGGACACACGGCATTACTGCAGCTTTGAAATGGACTGATCAATACCCGCAATCAACGGTTGTTACATGGTGTTCACAACTCCGCGCTGGAAATAAAAACAGTGATTAAAATGAAGGACATGCCAGGAAAAAAATAGGACACAGTTGAGTGGGAAAACACTGCTAGAGTAAGAGGATTTTTTAGCTGGTGTCATATGGTTTTACATGAAGGCCAATAGAGACTGCAGAATGCATGTTACACTGCAGAACATGCATCACTCCTTCTGCCCTTTACTGTTATCCGAAGCATAGTTAGAGGTGTACATGCATGGTAATCATCAGTGTGTCATCAGCGAAATTGCAGGTAATTTCCCCTTCGTTTTCCCTGATTATTATTCATGCATATTCAAAGTAAGTGCAGGTCAGAGTGACAGGTTGATTGACAGATAGCAGAGAACTGTCTGATTCTAAAGGCTGCCGATGAATATTAATGGTCAGTTGTCAATAGCTCTGTAGTGTGTGTGTGTGTAGGCGTTTGTGTGTGTGTGTGTGTGTGTCGCTTAGCCTGTATTTATGTGAGTGTGTTTCTGCACCAGTCAAGTGTTTCTGTCTTTGTGTTTTTAATGATTGTTCACAAGTGTAGCCGCCTTCTAATCTGTGTGTTGTGTGGGAGTCTACACGGCACAGCACGTCAAAAACATGACTGTGAAAAACCATTTCACTAGCTGTCACTTTGCTGCTGCCATGCTTACTACTTCAAACACACACTTGGAAAAAAGCCAAACCCCATCTGTTGTTGTTGCTTTTAAATCTGCATATTCCTACTTTAAGGGAACTTTTGCATCACTTTGTCCGTTTACAGCCTTCAATTCTGTTGGTCAAATAGTGCTGACGCTTGCATTGCGGCTTCACCAAATAGGAAAGTCTGGGGATCACCAACATTGGTAGACGTCATCCTCTTGGGACCACGGACATCCATACCAAATTCCAATGCGACCTATCTAATATGTATTGGGATATGTTGGTCTGAACCAAAGTGGTAGATCGGCACACAGAACCATGGAGCTAGCATGGCTAACGAAATATCCGCTAACTGTTTAAATGCTTTCCCATCAATACCTAAATAAATACACTACAATGTAAGCCATGGTGATAAGAAGTAATGTAGTGGAAATAAATGGATGTGTGCTTTATCTGACCGGGGAATAAAGGTTATCAAATATTGACTCACTAGGATATAAGACATATTTCATTTGCTAACAAAGCTGATAACATCCTTTTGCAAATATCGCCTACTCAAACCCATGACTTTGTTTTGTTGGTGTGTGTGAGTGTGTGTCTGCAGTTCTACCTTAGTACAGGTGTGTTTGTTCACACGAGTCCTTGTATGTCAAAAACAAATGCTCCCTTTCTGTTTGCTTTTCAAGGTCAGCAACACAGTAGATATGAGCCCCTAGTTTCAGAATGAGTGTTACTAAAGCTGGAAATCTTCTTGATTTTTTAACACTTTCTCTGATCCTTTTACTAAGAAATTCACTCACAATATCTCATAATTAACCAGGAAAAGAGTGGAATATAAGGTAGCAATGACCCGTTCTATTGAAGAGTTTCTGAAGGCTTTCAATAAACCACACAATCAAAGATCCTATGCCAAGGCTCTCCAATCTCCTCCAGCGAAACTACAAAGCAAACATTATTCCCTGTAATTCTTCATTAAATCTGCTTCACAAATCTACATCTGCTCATCACAGAGAGCTGGTGTACTTCACAGCTGAAAAAGCCTTTCTGCCGGATGGTGTTATATAAACACGCAGCCCACACACAGCGCCGCTAACATCTTTACTCCGGTGTAAAGTAAAAACATTAGTAACACTTTGTGTCGCTGCAACACTCTACCATCAAACCCCGTTAGTCTGCAGCCGTCACACATTAACACAGACAGCTCTTACATAAAAAAAAGGAAACAGATAGACTACAGCAAACCTCCAGTGACTCCAAATATCCATTACTGGTTACTCCTAATGGTTAAAACGCCTGCTGTCGGGCCGCTGAATAACACGGTGGTGGAGCCAAATGGATTTGGAATGAATGCACCTGTAAATCTCACCCAGAGTGTCATCTTTATTCAGCTTCCTCCTTTGTCATTACAAAACGTCTGTCCGCTTGGTGCAATTTGAGCTTCAGAAAAGATAAAGGGAATAGTATTGTAGCGGTTGGTTGTTACTCTTTGACTCTGAGGTGTTTTCGGATCTTGTTCTTGGTCTATATTCAGTTTTAAAAGACGAAGAACGACATGCATTATGAGTCCCCAAAAGAAATTCACTCAGTTGTTACTTTAGATTACACATTTAGGCCTGGAATACACCAACGCACAAACATAGACATGCATTAAACGAGACGTGTTAGAGCGAAGGGGCTGCTATGGTTAGGCGCTCTAAGCAGTTAGGGGTTTGTTGCCATACTTATGGACCTCTCTGAACCGGCAACAGTCCATTCCCCAAGCCAATTCCCTCCAGACTGATGTCCTGCAGCCCCTGAAAAGTACAAGATCATGGCCTTGTAGATTGCTGGAGGAAGCCAATAGAAAGCATTTGACTTTTAAACCAGTTTTGGGGCAGTCAGACCCCAAAAAAGTATGAAAAAGTCAGGGTCTTGTTGCTTCAGACAAAGTTTTAAAGGATCTTGTCAGTGGGTTAAAATTAAACAAAGGTTATGCATTGTTACCAAACACTATTCCGTGGCTGAGTTTTGGTACGGGGTTGAGCACAGACGTTATTCAGCCGGTACCTGGAAGCATTGGATGCTCCGTCCTTGTTTACATTCTGCAGGACGGAGCTATTTCTATAGTTTGACCAGTGCTGCAAAAACCTCATTGTGTTTCTCCCCGGGCCTTCCTTTAAGCACTTACTCTTTCCAGCGGTGTACTGCAGTAAATATGCAGCAAATGAGAGAAGATGTTAAGTGTTTCCCATTTGTAAGGTAAACCTATATAACACAGTGCATGCAATATGGATGAAATGCATTAAAAATGAGGCAAAGCAAGAAGGAGAGGAACCTGCCAACACAGCTTCTGGATCCACAGTTTTAACCGCAAAGTGCAGGTGATGCAGCAATAAGCAGAGTGAGGAAATAAATTAGGCTTTATTTGCTCTTGTGATAAGGTTATCTTTACACTCTGCAGCGTGGCTCCAGCAGGTGATTTCCTACTCAGTTGTTATACTACAGTGCAATCCTCTTCAATCAGCCGGCAGATATTCAATGCAGTTTAATGGAATGCACTTTTATGTGTTGTGTTGACATGCTTTTTACTGCTCCCACTCCGGCTGTATATTCAGCCGCTTTCTTTCAGTACTGTACAGGTCTTCCTCTTCTTGTCTGACCTGACAATCTGCCCACTGTGGTGAGTTGTGTTTGAGAGGAGTCGCTGCCTCAATGAGAAATGCTTTTTCATCACTGAGTGAAAAGCAATCCTGACTCCGATGTCTCCGCTGTTAAGACTGAGCCAACAGATCAGGCTTTCACTGCTGCCGCCTCCAATGATCCGTCAAACCTTCTGTCCTTTAGCATCATTTACTAGGATGTTGATGCAGTTGTATCACTTTGAAACCTTGTGTTTGACCTGTGATATCCATCTTTCCTGTTGTACAAGCCTTCTGTACCAACTTCACTCATCTACCCATGTCTTGGCTCTTAAAAGCTAAGGGACATTCAACATTTACAATGCCTGTGGTCAGCATGTTGACCCTCTACAGGAATCAAAAACAGAAAATGCTAAACCATTTAAATAGGACATATTCTGCTCGTTTTCAGGTTCATATTTGTATTTTGTGCAAAGAAACTTCTAAGCGTTGGGATTCTAGCCTTTGCAGACCATTTACATGCACAACAACCTCCAGAACCCACATACAGGAAAGAGAAAACCCCCCAAAAGTGGTAAAGGGCCTCTTTTAATCAGAGTTTCTGCACCCGAGTGTGTCCTTATCTCTAGTCTCAGGTTCCATGAGTATTGCAACTTGCATAATATCTGCAAAAAAGTCATTGAAATCCCACTAATGAGTCCAAGGAGGCACAGGTTTACATTGCTGTCTTAGTAGATTAAGACTAACATGTATATATGCATGATTTTTTGGAGGCAACGTCCTTGGTGGCTTATAGATTATTCACCTCGTATTCTTGGTTTAAAATGTCTCCAGTTAACCTCCAAACTATTAATATGGCGAGAAGCACTAGAACCTGATTCTGCTTATGCAGTAGGAGAGCTCTCCAAGGTCTTCATCTGTCGCCCCGCAGAGACCTCAAAGCATGTAACTGAATTGCAAATTCTGCAGTCTAATCATCCGGGGAACATTAGAGCATGCACCCTCACCATCTGCCTGCAGAAGACTCTGCAATATACCAGCCTCATCTATCCTCAGAGGTAGATATTGGTCTGTCAGGAGGTATAAAACACACCATGTCTCAGGGGATCTTCATCAAGGTGCAGGCACAGCTGTAACACATTTCTCAATGGGATAACAAGGCATGTTAGAAAAGCACTTTTGTCTCTAAAACCTGCACAAAGTGTGTCCTCATCCAGCCTTCTTCACTAATACTGAATGCACATTTTTATATCAGAGTGCTGAGACAGACGTTAGATCTGCTCTTTATCTGGGAGAATAATTTGAAATGATGCAGGCGCTGCTTCCACTGGTGACCCTTACCTCATTGTCATTTTGAAAGGATTCCTACAACCAATTATTTTCCTAGTAAAAAGATATCGCAGAGGTGTTGGAAAGCTGTGTGTGTGTGTGTGTGTGTGTGTGTGTGTGTGTGTGTGTGTGTGTGTGTGTGTGTGTGTGTATGAGAACAGTGCTAAACTGCCTGTCAGCTCTGGGGTTTGTAAATGATGCAACTCCCTGAAATAAAGGTCTTTATCATAATAAAAGGTGTGTGTGTGTGTGTGTGTGTGTGTGTGTGTGTGTGTGTGTGTGTGTGTGTGTGTGTGTGTGTGTGTGTGTGTGTGTGTGTGTGTGTGTGTGTGTGTGTGTGTGTGTGTGTGTGTGTGTGTGTGTGTGTGTGTGTGTGTGTGTGTGTGTGTGTGTGTGTGTGTCAAGAGGGACATTAAATATGAAAAAAGAGAGCGCCTAATTGGCTGGAATAAACCATTACGAAATCTCTATCATCTTTATTTTCTCCCGTTTCAAAATCCATTTTTGCAAAACGTTGCACCCAGTCTGTTATCCTTAGCAACGGTCTGTTCTCCTTAGCAACGGTCCGCTAGCGAAAAATATCAGACCTTTGGAGTGTCCGAATTGACCAATCAGAATGGAGTATTCAACTAAGCCGTGTTGTAATGGGAAATAACATGACGTTGTGGGTTCCTTTCACACACATCTTTTACTGTCTATCCATCAGTGGTGTGTGGGAAACATTTGCATAGTAGAGCTAAGTAGCCTCTTTGTGTTAAATAGCATAACATTGTGGGATGTTTTGAGTCACCGTCTACCATGTGGGAGTATAAACAATCGCATAGAACTCTAGAAAGTTGCATGGTGAGGTTAAACCCTTAGTATACCAACGATTGTCACAAAAAAGCTAACCCTTATACGGAACTACAGCACGGTACTCACTGTACAAACTCTATGACCCTTCAGGGAAGAGCATTCCCCTTCAAAAGCTTTACTTTCAGTTTCAGCCTCCGTAATATTTTCAAGAGCTGTTTTAACTCACTTGTGTGAAGTGTTTCTCCACATCTGTTGCCTCGCAAATTCGCTCTAATGTTTTCTTTCCTTTTGTCTTTCAGAATAAAGTAATGAACATCGATGCCGTGAAGGTCAAACTGCAGGTAAGAACAGACTCTGAATCCAGTAATCCCTGGTTAAAGGTGTAGGAGTCGTCTTTTACTTAGTATTTACTCCGAGATACGATCTTTTTAACAACTTATCTCAAGCCACTGTTTCCCTTGGTGTTCATACATCTTCATCGCCTGCGGGGGGAGGGGTGGGGGGGGGGGGGGGGGGGGTTTGGGGCGACTGATGACTTAATGAAGCCTTGATTAATCCCCATCAGTCAATTAACCGGCCGCTCTGCCCGACTGAACACACGAGAGGGAATAACAGAGTTTCCATCAGATTATCGAGCCTGGAAGTTATCAGCCAGAGACGGAGATGCCCATGAATCCTCGTCAGTTTTTGGAAGGCAGGATTAGATTCTGTCTGATGGGTTTTTCAACACTCACGCCTCCATCTGTCTCACCTTGAATGGATCTGTGTTCCTCCGTCAGCCTGTTCCGTCAAATGTGATATTTCAGGTGATTTCCAAGGCATGAGTTTAATGCATGAACAGCTAATTATTTTCCGGGCTAGAGACTGATTAAGATCTGGTTCTTCCTGTTTCCACCGCTGGCTCTAAGCACTGAAAACCGGTTCTTAGCTGGCCCCAATCGGCTGCCCGGCAAGAACTAAGAACCAATACATCACGTTACGTCAGAGGCGGGATTAACCTGATCAACATATATCTATCCTCTTTCTCAAACGTAACCCTCATTGAAGTTGTAGACGAACAGTTGAACCTCGCTGTCGACTCTTTTGAACAAGAGACGCAATGATGCAGCTCCACTTGGGCTCTGAGCGGTGGAAACACACGTGGAGTAGAACCAATTTAACAATGCTACACTGGTATTTCCTCCCATTTAAAGCCTCCTGTTAGCGACGACAACTTATCGATGATGGTTGCTAATTGCTTGGAAGATGTTGTTTAAGCTAATAAAAGTCACACAGTCATGCTGAGTAGTATAGTAGCTGCTGGAGGTGATTGGGTTTAAAATGTCCTTTTTGTCGTTGTTTTTCTGTAGATCTGGGACACTGCTGGACAGGAGCGTTTCCGGAGCGTCACACACGCGTACTACCGCGACGCTAACGGTAGGATTCCTCTGTGATTGTTATGTTGACACTGATTGCGACTGACACCCTCCTGTCTACGTTTTTCATTTCCCCCCTGACACAGCCGAACAGCTCCGACTGATTTTTCCATTACCTTTGTTTTCTCCGTCGTGTGATTGGCATCTACATTCTCCCTGTTGCCACATCTCTCCTGTCGGGATCGCAGAAAAACACTCTAGTTGCAGCTGATTTGATAGACTAGAGTGTGTGTGTGTGTGTGTGTGTGTGTGTGTGTGTGTGTGTGTGTGTGTGTGTGTGTGTGTGTGTGTGTGTGTGTGTACACATAAATTCACCGGAGGCTCTGTGATGAGCAAGTTACTTTAAGCGAGAGGCTAACCACTGGGTGGGAAAATGAGGCTGCTTTTGACTCGATGGGGGGAAAGCGAGGAGCTATATTCCCGTCTGATTTTGTGTGTGTGTGTGTAAAGTTATATTTCAAAACAACAACACTGAGTACAGATAGCGTTTGCCTCAGGCCGCGCTATATGAGCAGGTGTTCCAAAACACACACACACACCCACACACACACCCACACACACACCCACGCTGGTGTAAAGGTAATATCTCCAACGTGAAGCTGTTCAGCTGCAGAAATATCAAAATCCAAGAGTGTTTGTTGTGAGGATTATCATGTTTTCGATTGTTCTGTGTGAGAGTGAAGTGTTTGTACGAGTGTTATGGATGAGTTGGCATGCTTGCATGTCATTGCACTATGTTTACCTGTGAGACAGCTGCAGCGATGAGTTGAAAATGCAACAATTTTGGATAATCAGTGAACTTTATTGGTATTTTATTATGCAATAATGTCAATATGCTGTTTTCAGTCTCTCAAATCAGAACCAGGTTTATCTCCAGGTTGGTTTACACATTAACGTGTACAGGTGTATAAAGGTGCAGACTTAATCTGTAACTAAAGGAGTGTTTTTTACTTCTTTCTGGGTCTGTGTGTGTGTGTGTGTGTGTGTGTGTGCTTGTGTGTGTGTGTGTGTGGCCTGTTGCCCTGGTGTTATTTGGGATGTGTCAACAGTTTACCCTCGCTGATCTTTAACAAGGCACCCAGGGAGCCTCGAACTCTCTCCTCGGAGTCGTCCGTCTGTTGCTGACTTTTAAATAAAGCTCATTCGATCCGACGGCCGCGACCGGGGGAGAGGAAGCAGCGTGCATGCAGCTGTCACAAAGGCTGTCAGTCCCCGGGAACTATTGAATTGTCTTTGTTCACCGTAGACACGCACGTTGAAATATAACAGTCTATCGGTCAGAGGCAAGTCCAATAACCAAAAAAAATAAACAAGCGGTTACAGTGGAAAACATCAGATCTATCAGAACATGAAAGGTCAGTTATGGAGAGAAAAAGTGACAATAGAGCATAATTTAAGGAAAGTGACACACGAACAATAACATTTCTCAAAGGGCATCATTTAAATAAATCTTTGAAAATAAAATAAATATGAATTATATAAAAGTATATGGATGCAAGATTATTCATTTAATATTTAACATGTTTCATATCATGCCCTGTGGCCATAAGGCAGCTGTGTCTTGGTTAGGATAAAGTATGTAGTTAATATTAATAAATGATTCATGAATCCAGTGTGTGACATGGTCGCCTCAGAATGATGAATTATACAGATCTACATTTTTGCTTTCTGGTATTCCTTTTCATCTTCCTCATGAAACATTAGCCAGGCGCATATGCTCTGCTCTCCCAGTAACAGATTCTTCTTTGGAGCCAAAGTTTTCCGCCACCGTGAATCCCCTCCCAACGCCATCTGCTGTGGGTTGGGTAAAAGATTTGAGCACATAAGGTGCTAAACCGAGAAGTCTCAATGAAAATGTCAAAGAAAAACAAGCTGCCAGGGAGGAAGGACGAGCGCCAGACTGCCGGTTATGTCACCCAAACTAAAATAGATTATTCTACAACAAATGATTCACAATCTTTTGTCATTTCGTATAAATAGACGTGAGCTGTGAGGCTGCAGCCTGCATTAAGTCATTCATGATGCAGACAGAGTAACAAAAAGCACTAAAAGCTTGGCAGCCATTTAGGATGTTTAAGTCTCATGAAATCTTGGTCTTATCTAATGGCTATACTTCCTCTAAATCACAGACAAAGATAAGCTTTTAAAGAGGACATATTTTCAGCTTCATATCAGTCTCTAGCTCCTCTCCTGGGACATGTCTCCTTTAATGTTCAGAAAGCTCTTTATGTTTCTCATACTGTCTGTGCTGCAGCACCTCTTTTCCCCCTCTGTCTGAAACCAGAGCCCAGTCTGCTCTGATTGGTTAGTTGGCCGGCTCTGTTGTGATCGGTCAACCTGCTTAGAGATGTCCCGCCCCTTTAGCTTATCACGTACAATGTGTTGGAGCGCTAGCCAATAGAAACACGAGTGTCACATGGTGATGTCACTGTGTTCAGAAAGTAAACAAAGGAGTCCAATGGAGGCGTTTTAGGCAGTTGGGGTGATGTTGGGATTATAGCCTTTGCAGACCATTTACATGCACACAAATCTATGTAACACACTACAAAAGAGGCCAGTTTCTGGACCCAACTGGACCTCTGCAGGGTCTTACACCCCAGATGGGCCAGGCAGATTCCATTGGACTCCACGGGGCCATGAGTGAACTGATTGCCTGGATCTTCTGTCTCTCTCATTAAGAAGTTAAATGACAGCAGAGATTGGGGCCAACACTGAATTAAAGAATCAATAGCTGTCCTGGGAGCCCAGTTTCACTTTGAGCCCACTACTGGGCTGTCGTTGGCCCGAGACGTTCGCTGAATTTCAACGCTAAAGGAATGGAAATGTCAGTGTGCTGGATCCAATACTTCTGTCCACAGTGAGAAATCAGCTATCAGACAGATTGCTATAAAGTTTGGTACGGAGTGTCAATGGTCTCCAGGCTATAATGACGTTGTTAATACCCTCGATTTTAATCTAGAGGCATCTGCAGACATTCATTTTTGCCAGTGACATGCATAATTGACATACGATAGATAGACACCAACTATTGTACAAACATCCACAGTTGGTGATTAACTGATGAGAAATGCCATGGAAATTGGTATAAACCCAGTAATTGCTGTGGAATACTTTCATTTATTTAGCTTATCGAGTGTAATGTCTCAAAGTCTTATTGATATATGTGGTTTGGTCGATGTCACTAACTATTTTCAGTAATTATATAAGATAATGCCATGAAATTAGGTACAAATATGAACCTGACAATTAGCATAATGCCGTATGTGCTCTAAAAAACAATGCTGAGTAGAAAAAAAGGAGAGCTCTTGTAAAGGGACATGAAGAGAATGGTAGGTGTGGAAGGCTGCTAGATGGAGACATTTTAGCCAAGATAACCTCCGTTTATCAAATCAGGAAAGGTCCAGGGAAACAGAACAATCAGGTGGATTCAAATGTGCAAACAAAAGGTCAAAAGTGTGGAGGATGACTGAGGCGAGAGGCACTGTAAAGACAAAAAGCAACTTGTCTGCTTCACCTCATAAAGAGAAAAGAGAGCAGGGTTAATGAAAGGGTGAGTGAAACCTCTGTAGTCTTTAATAGGAGCACAACCTTTAATGAAGTGGAATTAAGCCTCAATGGAGACAACAGAGAACAGAGGAATTAAAGACGAATGAAGTCTACATTGTCAGGTAATTGAGGAGAGTGAGCAGCTTTGTTCCACCCCCTCCATGCACTCATGCTTTTTGACTAATGATTTGAAGTGCAGGTCTGAAGAAACAATGGTTTTCCTCAACAATAACTAAAGCTCTAAGCTAAAGGAGGCTAATGTTGGGCCTATAAAGGAACTACAGCACGGTCACATGACTTCACGTATCGACCGCTAAGCTAAAGGCGGCTAATGTTGGGCTATAAAGGAACTACAGCACGGTCACATGACTTCACGTCTCCACCGCTAAGCTAAAGGCGGCTAATGTTGGGCTATAGAGGAACTACACTACAGCACAGTCACATGACTTCACGTCTCCACCGCTAAGCTAAAGGAGGCTAATGTTGGGCTATAAAGGAACTACAGCACGGTCACTTGACTTCACGTCTCCACCGCTAAGCTAAAAGTTTGAAAAGAAAATAGAAAGGAAAAAAGATTGGGAGACAACAAGTGTGAATTTTAAAAAGTAGATCATTGGGGCCAGATGAAGAAGGAGTTAGAGTAATGAGAAAATAGTGGAACATTTCAAGTCAAAATTTAGGAAAAAAATCCGAAGTTTGAAAAGAAAATAGAAAGGGAAAAAAATTGGGCTAGTTCTACAAAAACTACAACTTCTTAAAATGTAACTTAAACATTTTTGAGGAATAGCTGGAATATGAAATGAGGAAAACATTGAATTACGAAGATACTTCAAGAAAACCACCTCACAGGGTCGTATTTACCCACTTATGCATCTAAGGATTAAGGATCTAACCAGAAACACAGATGAGAGGACCAGAAGTGATAAAATGCTGACTCATTTCCCTGTTTTTTTGGGACTCATTCCTGCATCCTTCTATCACCTTACTGCAGTGAAAGACCCGACACGATGAATTTAAAGAAACAGGAGTTTGTAATGGCTGCCTTACACGTGACTGCTCCCAGTGGTGGTGCATGATTAAGAGGGTTATTCAGGCTGTGTCGTTCAGAGCGAGACCTTTTGGCTGTTTCATTTCCCCCGTAATGGCTTCATTGCCTTCTCCTGGGTTGAGTTGGGGGTTACGGCTTCAAGGGAACAAGTATTATCAATCCTTTGTGCAAGTAGCCATCAAGCTGTATAACCAAAGATTGACCCTCACTTAAAAATTGAACAACCTGCGCTGTAGGTACACCAGGCTTTCACTTGTGTGTAGACGTAATACCCATAATAACTCATAGATGAATATATTAAAACAGGATCAATTATTCTATTGTTGCTATTCTAATATATGCTGCTACTCGTGTGTTTCACACTTATGTTGGTGCTTTAACACCTGAGTGTCCCTTTAGGGATCAATAAAGGCTTATATTAACTTATATCATCTTTTTCAGTCCCATTTTAGGAAGCTATTTAAAAACGACTCCAAAATACTCATATAGAAATATTCATATAAAATAGAAAAAGCAATAAAATTCTGTAAAAAAAACGACATAACTACCTAAACTTTCCGCCTTTTGTCTGAAGGTCTAATCCATCTTAAAAATACTTAACTTAATCAGGACCGTGACTAGCGCTTCACACTGTTCCAGCTGTTTGGTGTGGATTTTTGTTCTATTTGATGCTTTTCATTTGGTTTTAGATTTAACTGAAGACTCCTAAAAGTCCAGTCCAAAAGACTTAGGTGTGAAATATCCCTGAATGCCACTTATTTGGAGGAAACGAAACAAAAACGCTGCAAAGACACGGAAACAAACGGCAAAAGGACCCACAGAAACGACCTACTAATGCAAGTGAAATGATACCATTACCTCATGATGTCGCCGCTCTGCTCTGCCTCGTCCCCTCCTGCCTGCATCATGTTTTATTCCCTCTATCCTGTCTTCTCGGGTCTCTACTTTTATCACTAATGAGCGACTGGAGGCCTTAATCAGACGCAGCTAGTGTCCCATCAGAGGCGGGAAGATGGACAGCAGCGGAGGGATTGTGGGACGTGAAAGGAAAGAAAAGATGGAGGGGGAGAAAGAGAGTGAGAAAGGGCAATTGGAAACAAATTGTTGGAGGTATCGCTCCACTATGAGGCCAGCCATGAGCTCAGCAATCCATCAAGTGATTTCTGTCTTCTGCTTCACACACACAGAGACACACACCTCCTAGCTTCCTGCATATTAAAAACAACTATGCAAGGTCACAGTCAAAGGCGTGTTTGACGCTTGAGATAGTGTGTGTCTAGATAATATATTCAAACTTTTTTGAAAGGATGATCACTTTGTTTCACTTCCTATACTTACAGGGTCCCTTTAATGCTAATTGTCTTCTCTCCTGGGACATGTCTCCATGCTCTGTGTCTCTCCTGGGACATGTCTCCATGCTTTAGTGTTCAGAAACCTCTTTATGTTTCTCACACTGTCTGTGCTGCAGCTCCTCTTTTCACCCTCTGTCTGAAACCAGAGCCCAGTCTGCTCTGGTTGGTTAGCTGGTCGGCTCTGTTGCGATTGGTGAACCGCTTAGAGATGTCCCACCCCCTTAGCCTCTCATCACGTACAATGTGTTGGAATGCTAGCCAATAGGAATGGAGTGTTACATAGTGATGTCACTGTTACTTTGAGATGTTTATGTGGCTACAGTGTGTAAATGTGTGTTTGACTGTTTGTGTGTAAACCCAAAAAGAATACCCAATGCTACTGGGATCCTAAAAGGGGTGTGTGTGTGTGTGTGTGTGTGTGTGTGTGTGTGTGTGTGTGTGTGTGTGTGTGTGTGTGTGTGTGTGCTCCAATAACTCTCCCTGCTTCTACTCTCCATTGAACTCAATTTTATTCATTCAGTTTGTGACTTTATCGTCTTCAAATATTGATCCAGTGATCATATCCCACATCTCCTACCTGTTCATTTTCTCTTTATCGGTGCAGCTCCAACCACTAATGGATTCAACTGTCACCACACGCCTGGGGGGGTGGGGGGGGGAGTTTAGTAATCGTTTGTCGCCGTGATGGATCCACCTGTTCTCTAAAATGGACAGTGTATAAATGGAGCCCTATGGGTTGTGCTTAGCAATATGAGACGAGGTAGAAATGACAACTGCTGTCGGAGCTGTCAGCGGAGTAATGGAGGTGATGGAGGCAGGGCGGCGCTGGTGGACATTTCAAACGCTCACTCTCATTTTGTCACGGCAGGAACATCAATGCAAGGACAGCAAGGGGCCTCAGGGGATAAAGTGAAACCCATCAGATAGACATCTCACACACACACACACTGGCTTTTCATTAGTAGATGTGCTGTGGAGAAATCAAAGGTGTGCTTTAATTTCAAAGCAGGCACAGAGCAGGAGAGGGACTGTTTGTACTTACGTGACATTAACAAGTTGATTGAATTATACTATCTGCATTTTAAATACACACGATCTGTACAAGTCACCTTTAAAACCAAACTTTATTTTGGTCTCAAGAGACATTTTTATTACTACTTTAATTTCCAAAAATCCATTAAAATGAGCGTTTGATTTTGACTAAAGGCATCAATCTCATTTGGAATTGTCAGCTAAATGTCCTTAAAGGGATAATTTGATGTATATTCTCTTTAAAGTGCAACAAATGGCTCCTAACTTCAAAACTGGATCAAAATGAGCTTTCGAATTCGATGAATGATGCCACTTTATTCTGTAGATATCTTAACTTTCTTAGACATCCTATGTACTGTTTTAGGAGGACTTCAGGGGGTTCAAAGAGGTTTCAGAGCTGTATGTTCTTGTGTTTTCTGCTCCATGTTCTTGAAAACGTGACCCAAATGCAGCCCTCTATCACAACAACACACCTATCAAAGTTCCTCTGAGCAGGACGCGATGGAGCCCGGTGAAGTGAGGTGATCCATAAAGAGCGCAGCCATCCATCATCGCTCTGATATTAATCTGTTTAAATAATCACTGCTGACCTTCACTGCTCTCCTCCCCCTGAATAAAGCTATGTAAACATGCAGGAACACAGGAATACAAACACACACAGGCCTGCAACACGCTGTGGGTTTCTGTGTATCCAGCTGCCTCTGACCACTTAACTACAACTTATAATAAATGCAGTACTTCTACACATAGTAGTATTTATACTCAAGTAAAGCCACTGAGCTTCTGTTGGCAGAATATCTATGTCGAGTTTGATTCCTATAATCAGAAATCCGGTCCAATCGCAACAGAGCTGGCCAGCTAACCAATCAGAGCAGACTGGGCTCTGGTTTCAGACAGAGGGTGAAAAGAGGTGCTGCAGCACAGGCAGTATGAGACACATAAAGCATGGAGACATGTCCCAGGAGAGGACTCTTTAATGTAGAGACTCTACATACTGATATACACCTGAACATCAGCAGGAGAGGACTCTTTAAAGTAGAGACACTACATACTGATATACACCTGAACATCAGCAGGAGAGGACTCTTTAAAGTAGAGACACTACATACTGATATATACCTGAACATCAGCAGGAGAGGACTCTTTAAAGTAGAGACACTACATACTGATATACACCTGAACATCAGCAGGAGAGGACTCTTTAAAGTAGAGACTCTACATACTGATATACACCTGAACATCAGCAGGACAGGACTCTTTAAAGTAGAGACGCTACATACTGATACACACCTGAACATCAGCAGGAGAGGACTCTTTAAAGTAGAGACGCTACATACTGATACACACCTGAACATCAGCAGGAGAGGACTCTTTAAAGTAGAGACGCTACATACTGATATACACCTGAACATCAGCAGGAGAGGACTCTTTAAAGTAGAGACACTACATACTGATATACACCTGAACATCAGCAGGAGAGGACTCTTTAAAGTAGAGACGCTACATACTGATATACACCTGAACATCAGCAGGAGAGGACTCTTTAAAGTAGAGACACTACATACTGATATACACCTGAACATCAGCAGGAGAGGACTCTTTAAAGTAGAGACACTACATACTGATATACACCTGAACATCAGCAGGAGAGGACTCTTTAAACTTCTGAACACAAAGGCCTTCAGGTCCGGCGATTCGAAGCAGCCTGCACATCGTAATTTGTTTGAACTTTAGTTAATTCTTAATAATACCCTGCCCTTTCACGGTCTGCTTCTGCCTCAGAGAACAGACACTATCACCCTGCATCCACAATGTGTTACATCCTCTGGAAAACACATATTTTATTGTCAGGACAGTTTATTAAATTCTACCACAACTGTTGCTCCGTTGTTTCAGCGTGCTGCTCAGTTAGCAGACGATGCATTTCATAGAAAACCTTTCAGCCTGTGTAATAGCTAAATAACAGCATCAGTGCAGCGTGCAAGTTCAACTTCCAAGGAAAGCCATTACTACAAAGAGCTAGAGGAAGCACTTTATATTCTCCCTATGCCTCTCTCATTAGCATATGTGTCTTCTTATCGTCCTGCAGAGGTTATAGGTGTATCCATCAATACGTCGGCCTCGGTTAATCTTACCCACCTTTTTGTCTCTTTATTTTACTCTCTGTCACCATGCTTTATTTCTCTGGCTCTTAAGTGGATCTTCCTCCATCTTTTGAAACACATTGCTGTCTTGTAGGGCTGCAGAAATAATCTGAAATGTTCAGCATGCATGATTGCAATATCCAAAACACAATACATCAGACATGATGAAGCTCTTTTTTACGACCCATACAGTCTGGAAGCCTTTGATGTAATCGCTGTTATACCCTGGTGCAGCCATGTTTCCGTAAAGCAAAATGAACTTCACTCTAGATATTTGCGTCTGACTCATTCAGCTCAACCATTAGCCCGTGATCTTACGTCCTCCATGATGAAAGGGCGGTGACACGGCTTATATCTCCTTCAATGGACCCAGCTCTCTCCTTCTGTGTCTCTTTACTTTATCCAGCATCCGCTGTGTCGTTCTCCAGATTTCAGAGGGGAAAGCCGTTGTTCTGACCACCATGCTAGCCGGCCTTAGCACGATTAGCTTCTGCCTGGTGCAGCCATGGGGACTTCACAGAGAAAATAAACAAACAAAATCTGTCGTTACAAGAAATGTTGTGAGGTCACAGCGTAAAGGGTTAATGATATAAGTTATTAGTATAAAACAGTACAAATCTAGCAGGAGGAGATGCAACAGGCTGCATGCACGGTTGCCGCATATGCACTGGAACAATAGAAATAGAAAAGCAGCAATGCAATGTCATTGAAATGTCAAAATCCCAATTAGTTATTTATTCAAAACCCTGCAGCCCTAGTGTCTTGTGTATACAGTTTTTGAAACCACATTGTATCTGCCTCTGCATCCCTGCTGCTGGGAGAAAGTGCTGCCGCTTCGTCAGTCTTGCCAGAGTGTAATTGGATTAGGAGAGGGTGAAAAAGCAACTCCTTGTGGTTTACTCTGGGTTCTGGTGGCTGATAAACACATGAGAGCTAATTAACTGGAGGAGCAGGTCATCGCTCTCTCCTCTCTTTTTTTTAAGTCTAAATCTCCCAATTTTCTCCGTGTTTTCCCAGTGCTCACGGTGATTACTCATTAAGCACCCTTCACGCACTTGTCTGGCTGGAATAAACAAATAAAGGGGGCTTAATCCAAAAGATATTGAGGAAGTAGCCATGACTGAAGGGACCGGGAATAGAGGGTTGCAGAACAATGAGGGTGATTTATGTAAAGCAGAGGCTGGCTGGAGGCATTACATGCAGGAGGAGGAGATGTGCCGTGGAGCTAATAAGCTTAGGCTAATTATCGCGAAGTGAAAGTTGATCCAGCCGAGAAAATGAGGGACAATTGCCCTCGTAGGTGTAATGACTTTTCCATCTGACGGAGCGTTATAAAGCACACCCTCCACCTCCTGCTGCAGACCCAGAGGTGATTTTATCTGGCCTGAGAGGTGATCAGGTGTGGTTCTGTATTCAGGTGTATCACTAATGCTGTGGTGGATAGTGCAGCTCAGCACTTTGCAGCAGTTTTCCTCCGAGCATTTCTCTCGTGTTGGATACCAATTAAAGAAATACTTCTCCAACAAATGAATGCTTGGATGGATGCTGTATTCCTGTGGTGCTATTTGTTTGTTTCTCAAAGGTCAAACCGCAGGACACGTTAAGACTGATTAAACACATTAGCATGCACCCTTTGCTGCTTTAAAAAGTGGCCCAGCTCTCAGAAAGATAATGATAATGATTCTGATAATGATTCTGCTTTTAAAGACACATACAGTATGTCTTGTGATGTAAATCTTGGACGTGCATCAGGATCCAAATCGTCAACGCACGTTCAAAACAGAACCAGTTTGTCAGTGCCTTCCTGAAATGAAATGAGCAGTAATATCTGTAAGAAACACTCGTCCAATTTCACTTAAAAACTAAGACCGAAGTTCCTGTTGACCTTTTAAACCGTAGTTGACAAAACAGGAGGTACAATCAGTAGTTTTAGGGAGAGGTTACAGTCAAAGTTAAAAGCAAAGGATGCTGACAGCTGGCGGGACGCTTTGAGATGCCCGACTATGACCTCTGCAGAACTGAAACAACGTCCCCTCTGCTTCCATCTTTGCACGATCAAATCAGAAGATGCCCATGCATGGAGCTCGGTGTGACACGGCTCCTCGTCATGCCATGATTCACCACGACCCCCAACCCTGTTCCCATCACGTTTTCCATGTCGTTCTTCTCTCCCCATTTCCTGTCCACTCTCTCGTCCCACTGATCTGCGATTTCAAAGCAGATGACAGAATATTCATATCCATTTTTAGACGTTTTTTCTTCCTCTCTCTCCTCAGCTCTCCTCCTCCTCTACGACGTCACCAACAAAGCATCCTTCGACAACATCCGGGTAAGAACAAACACACTCTCACTCAGTCTCTCGTCCACTTCCCCCCCCCCTCTCCTTACTTAATGTAACTCACGGTGTAAACCCCCCAAAAAGTGTTTTCTGTAACAATTAGCCGTTATTTTTTCAGATTTCTATGAAACATTAGTCAAAAAATGAAGACCAATTACTATTATTGACATTAAAGCAGGTGGATAACTTGTGGAGTTGATACAAAACCACTTATTTAGGTTCAGGAAATCATACTACTGATCATGCTTTGGGTGACATAAGGACGTCTGTCGGGTAACTGTGGTTTAATATGCATCATTAACAGAACTATGGAGAACTTACATGTGTAGAACTCAGGTGCAGATTTTTGTCCTTTTAGAGTCACAAGGCTACTTTTTTTTGTCTGGTTTGGTTTATGTTTAAGACAAATAACACCTGTTTCTCCTCTATTCAAATTGTTTGCTGTATTAGTGTGCAGACAGACAAACCTTTCTCAAGGCGCTGTCATTATTTCCTATCTTGGTGCATGTTATTTAGGAAGACGTGTCTGGGCGGGACAAAATCTGCTATTTAAAAAAGTGCCGGGTTTACATGCCCGTTGTCCCCAGTATAAATGACTTCTATAGTTTGGAAAACTTTCCCCCTTTCCCTTTCCTAAAGCAGAAGTTTAGATAGTGCTCTCTTTCCCTCTGAATATGCCACAGAATATCAAAGTGGAGGTAAATGATGGGTAGAGTGAGTCTCAATGACCACACATGATTAGATAAGAGCTCTCTTTCCCCCCTAAATGGAGCCATCTTTGTGTCTCTCCTCGGAACTAAGCTCCCGCTGTGATTTATCGGCCACCCCCCGCCCCGTCTGGCGCCACTCCCCTCGTCCGTCGCAGGTACACGTTCCGCTTTGATTCAATCACAGCGGAGTTAAGAGCAGAATATGGCCGTTATAAAAGTGGGTGTCGTGCACATCAAGGAGAGGAACGGCTCCATCTGTCAGGGTGGATGCATTTACTTTGGGAGACTGTGTGTGTGTGTGGGTGGGTGGCTTTATACTGTGTGTGTGACCTGAATGTGTGTGTAGGTGGAGAGTTCCCCAGAGACACAGACGCAGCTCAGCCTCTTCACAAACAGCTGGCTGCCATCATCGTGCTCTTAATGTGTAACGCACTGGATTAAATAAGAGCTGATGAAACAGTGTGTGAGCTCCAGCTCCATAAAAGAAATGGAAACATGTGGCGTCACTTCTCTTCGCCCTCTTTCAGAACCACCATTAAACATAAAGAGGCCCTATTGTGCTTTGTCCCTGTCCTGTAGTGTGCTGTATAGGTTTTAGTGCATGTCAACGGTCTGAAAAGGCTAATTGGACTCCTTTTGATCAGGAAAATAGAGACATCACAGTTTAACACTCGTGCTATATTCTATTTAATATTCCATTCCTTACACACTTAATGTTTATATAATATCCTGCTTTATATTTTGTGTACATTTTTTTCTGACATGTATATTTTCTACTTTTTTAAGGCCATTTTTATTTCTTACATTTTGAATTGTTTATTTCTAGTCTTTTATTTTGACTGTGTACAATGCCTTGTCTTTCTATGCTGCTGCAACACCTGAATTGGGATCGATAAAGTACTTCTCTATCTGTCTAGTGCTCCACATTGTACATGATAGACTGAAAGGGGCGGGACATCTCTAAGCGGTCGACCAATCACAACCAGTCTCTGCATTATCCTGTTAACCACAGTTTTCCTGGAGCAGTAAGACAACAAGACTACAGATAGGGTGTGAAATCTAGTTCATCTGGACCTGAGGATTGAGCTCTATGTATAGACGGAGCGTGCACCTGCAGCACGTACCTGCTTTACGATCGATTTCCCCCTAATTTTGAATCATGAAGCAGCAGCCTTCTCTGAAGCCTCTGTGTTTCCCGTCACCTTTCATCAAATTCAGGCCGAGGAAAATGAATCTTCCTTACCCTGTTCCAATGAACACTTTATCATTCATGTGGAGTTTATTAGAAATGCCCCGGATAATGATTTTCTCCCCACTGATTTTGAGTTCATCTTATTTATGAGGTTGAACTGAGGAGTTTGTTGCCAGATTTATCACCTTTTACTTACCAAAGAAGCTGTGTTTAGGCTTTAAAATGAACCGTCATTAAGTTCTAACCCTTATAGAGTTGAGCTACTATTTATTTCAATTAATAATATGGAATTAGGTTATCCAAATAATGCATATTTAAGAGATTTGCAGTGATTTGTGGAGCTGTGAGGCTGTATGAAAGTGCCCAGTCTGCTTAAAGAAAAGCACTTTGAATCACTTTAGTCTGCTTGACTTGATTTTACACTTCTTATCCAATCAATGAAACTAATATGCGTGCTGAATTGTGTCTGATGTTGTTAGGTGGTTAATCAATCAGAGCATACCTAGAATTCATCATATCTTTCTACATGTAACATATAAAAACAATTAGCACCTGTTAATGGTAATCAATTCCACTAACAACTCGACTGCAGACCTGACACACTCTACACAGGGTGGATTATGGAAGGTGCACACACACTTTGTTCATACAGGTGCACGTGTGTAATGTGCTTTCTCCTGTGAGGCATGGTCTCACCTGTTTGATGTATGGGAAGTCTTATCAGGTGTTGCAGCCGGAGTTCTGGGGTCAAGATTTACTGCCTGCTGTTCTCCAGCCACCTGCACACTATTCATCTGTGTGTAGACCTTTCCAACACCCACACTCCCCACACATCACACAACTTGGTGTTTCTATTTGATGCTACTTTTGTACCCGTAAAGGTGAATTAATACTACTTTAGTTTCCACAGCAAACTGGTTACCGGGTAGGATAACAATTTTTAAAAGTCCTTGGATATGCAAGGATCTTAATAAAATATTGGACGTAATTTCAGTAGTACTTTTTGTCTTCAAGGTGGCCAAAGCTGACCCCATGATAGTAGGTATTTCACAGAAAGCAAACCCTGCATTTAACCCTAGTGGTTTTATGTTCAAGTAAATCTCAGAAATAAATACAAAATGTGTCACCTTTGTGTATTTTCTAACCAAACCAAACATCTAAATACACAGAAAGTAAATGAAGAAGCTCCAGACAGACTGAAATAAAGCAGGCACGGTTACAGATTGGGCATTTAAGCTGATGAATACACACATGTTGCACACACACTTCTCACCGTGCAGTAAATCAGTGGTGTGTCTCTCCCTGTAAACCCATTATCAGCAGCTCCTCGGGGTGAAGGCTGCAGAGCATCAGATGATGAAGAGATGGACTCACTGTGTTTCCGTCCCTCACCCCCTGCTCTGTCTGCAGTGTTTCTCTCTGCTCTCTACACACACCATCTGTACATGACCACAGCTGACCCTCTGATATCTCTATATGACTTTATATTTATCTTCTGATGGAGCAATGAGAGGTGATGCAAAGGTGGAGCAGGAACATGTAGCATGTTCTTGGTTTGCTGATTTTGCACCTAATATGAAATTATGAAACTCTCCGTCTGTTTCATTCATGACATCAAAATATGGGCAGAAAAATAAATTCAAAGGAAAATAAATAATGATAATAATAATAATAATAATAATAATAATAATAATAATAATAATAATAATAATAATAATAATAATAATAATAATAATAATGATGATAATAATAATAATAATAATAATAATAATAATGATGATGATGATGATGATGATGATGATGATAATGATAATAATGATAATAATAATAATAATAATAATAATACATTCAATTAATTATTAAAATAATAATAAATAATACATGTATTAAAAAGTATATAATAATATATTAAAATAGTAATAATTAAAAATATAATGAAAATAATTATGATAAATACATTAAAATAATAATAATACATTACATTAATTATTAATATAATAATAAAAAGCCAAAAAATGTATAAATACATTAATAAAATAATAATATTAATTAAAAATTCAAAGAAAATGTATAATAATACATTAATAATAATGTAGAACACAATAAAAACATAAATAAAATCAATTTTTTAAAGTGAGTTTTTAAAAGTGACAACCAGAAAAGCACTAAACAATTATATTTGACTAATTTCTTTGTCCTGCCTGCCAGGAATAAATGCATTAAGTAATAATGAAATTAAACAAATCATCAGTGATTCCATTTGCAGCTCTCATATCCCCAATAATAATGTGTTTTCTCCCCTTGTTGCATAATGTAATATTAGTCTGTGTGTATTAATGCATGCATGTGTGTAATGTCTCAGCAGCTTTTTAATCCTTTACAACCTTATATCAGGGCGTACACACACACACACACACTCTGGGGGATTTTATTGGCATTGACCTGCATGCTGGAGATGAGAGGCCACAGAGAGAAATCATTAAATCATTAAATCACTGAAAGCCTGCGGACCACAGGGAGGCTTTGTTGTTCACAAGATTCCCACAGCAAGTAAAGTAAAAATCAATCGCTGCTCCGGTGTCAGCTGGCACACGGCCACGATGTTTGCAGGGAGGAGAGACGCAAACACGCTGCAGCGAGGACGATAAAGTACAAATATGAGCGGGCCAGATTTATTATTTCATCTGTCGCATTCACCGCATGCTCCTCCTGCAACCCAGGTCTGAAGAATGTCATGCAAACCCCTCTTTATGTAGAAAGAAATCATATTCAGATTACATATTTAGAATGCTTTCCACAAAATCCTCATTAGGTCCAGTCAGATGTCAAAGAGGACTTTTCTATGTATCCTATTATGTTTTCTCCCCTTCCCTGTAGTGTGTTCTATAGGTTTTGGTGCATGTAAATGGTCTGCAGAGGCTCAAATAAATCCCATTGCTGGAGGAAACACGAGTTGAATTGAGCTGCAGGGACTCCATGATTTGGAGTGGACAAAAGAAAGACACACTGTTGATTTTCAGGAGAGCGGTGATGCATATCGCTCTTCAGCTCTCTAACTAAATGCTGCAGCTATCCAAAAACAAGGAAGCTTTTACCCCCCCCACTACAGTAACATTCCCAGTGAGAAGACAGCTTGGAAATGCCAAAGTGTGTCTCATGAATATGTAGTAGAAGATGAGGAGGCGGAAATAAAGATGTGAATTATTTTGTGACTTACTTGTAATTCAGCCACACAAACTTTAATGGCTCCATCTGTGGTCGCAGTTGGAGAGAGTCAACCAAGCTGGAGAGAGTCCACACACACACACACACACACACACTGTGACATTCACTAAGGCACAGACCTTTCAACACACAGAATCAAGTGTAAAAAAACACTGATTCATTGCCATCTTTAGCCACACACACATATTGGTGTTGATCTCTAATTATAACACCAGTTTCCAAATGGTATCAGCCCAATGAGTAGCCATTATCGGGTTTTATCACAACCTTTCTAATGGGAATACAAAAGGCAGCGTGCGCCTGCACAACTGAAAGAAGCGCTTGTAGTTTTAAACACCTGAAACATTTCTTTGTAGTTTTAGCAAAATGATTGTAAAGGGTTAGCTAAATAAAGCATTTTGTTACGTAACTTATCTTCTGTTCATGTGTAAGGGTATGTAAGTGAAATACACCCCCAAAACGCAGAATAGGCCCCCTTTAAGCAGTAAACGTGTGTGTTTTCCAGCCTGAGGGTGTCAGATGTTTCTCTGGAGGGGTGTTTATGTAACTTAAGTTTGAGGTGATGTTATGCAGCTAAATGTAGCGTGCTTTAAGAGGGACCTATAACACATGAATATGCAAATTCACAAACATGCATTCCACTTATTTGGACACTTCAATGCACTTCAATGCAAAGAAACACACTCAACCTCACACACACCCTGAGAGTGCAGCAGTGTGTCTCTTCTGGCTCGCTCTGAAAGAGGAACGGATCTCTTCTTCTGCCTTTTCATCTCCGTCTCATTCGCCCCCTTGAGGATTTACCCTTCCAGCTTTACTTATTAATTAGTCGGAGAGGAAGCGTCTTCACTCAAGCGTGTTCGCGGCGTTTGATCCCGCTGCTCACTTCATTTCCCCGGGTGGCGACATGTCCTTTAAGCTCAGGTGGAACTCAATAAAAAACCAGTAAGACGTCTGAAAATACTCTGCTGCTGTTTGTTGTACCAAAGCAACGTGTTCTTCCCTGACACCTAAACTAAAACTCACTGATTGAGACCATTTTTAAAGAGGCCCTATTCTCCTTTTTGGGGGGTTTTCCCTCTCCTGTAGTGTGTGCTATGTTTTAGTGCATGTAAATGATCTGCATGAGGTAACATCCCTGTGCTCTCTCTAGAGGAAGTTTCTCTCCCCCTATTTAAGTCATGTAACCTCATGAAAACCCCTTAAAACAAACGTGTCATTTGTGACATTAGGCTTAATAAATACACTGTGATTGATGGATGTCTGAGCTCCACCTTCACCACTTTTTTTGGGGGCTGCTGCAAGTTTATTGTTTTGCAAGTTTAGAAATCAAGTGTGGGGAAGAGAAGTGAACTTATGAGGAAATGTGCAGCAGACACTTTAGATCTATATGTGTGTGGACGTGGGATGTGTGTGCGTGTGTGTGTGCGTGTGTGTGTGTGTGTGTGTGTGCGTGTGTGTGTATGTGTGGCCTGCAGCGTTGCCTCCAGTCGCCACAGCAGCTACTCTCGGAGGACTGAACCCAGATTCATCCAAACTTCTGTCTGCCTGCATATACCTTATATTACTCCTCTTATAGATGTATATTGACTACATCCTGCTGAAATACCACCAGATATTTCACCGGGAAGAAAATATTTCATATGAATTTGCCGGCAAAGTTGGATAGATGTGCAGAAGTGTCTACCAAACTGGGAAGAGGCAACAACAATTAAACAGAGTCTGCATTTGGCTGCTTCTCTGGATGTCTTGTATGTTTTATTTAATCCTTTCTCTCGTCCTGATTGCATATTTGCTCCCGGTGTTGCCGCTGTAAAAACACTTGTGTTGTGCCGACTGATATTGCTTTTGGTATTTCCACAGTGATAACATAGTTCTGTGTTTTGCTATTTGCCCGGTGCTTTCCCTGTGAGCAGCTGTTGCTGTGTGATAAGACGACATGCACACTTGTTTCATTTGTTTATCTGCAAGATGCTCGGCTCATTGCACCTGTGAGAAGTCAAGCTGGATAGCTGCTGCACAATCTGTGTGTGTGTATGAGAGAGAGAAAGTGCAAAGGAAAGTGCCAAGCATGTAGGGGAGCACAGCAGCAAGACTCTATCTGCAGGTGGTGTGTCGGGGACATCAGACCATGAGAATTGCTAATAAAACCAAGCAACAGAGGCATGAAGGAATGAATTCTTCACAAACTTTATACAACAAACATCAACCCTCACATGGATCCAATCATCGTAGGGCTTTGATCATATACTAACGGGTAAATCATCAATAAAACATCACAAACAATGGCATTTATAACTCACCACAGACTTCTTGATAAGAAGTAAAAGCTCTATTTGTAATTGACTCATATAATCACATTAAAGGAACTATTCCGTTTAGGTCTTATGACATCAACGTCTCCTTGAAACCTATTTACATGCATTAATGTTATTTTTCAAGTTGCCTACAGCCTGTGTGTGTTTACCTGTATGTATGCTCCTTTTAACACCTGTCTCTTTAAGCTTCAACCTTCTGGAAAAATGCAATATTCTCTTTAAAAGTCCAAAATCTAAATGACTGGTTGAATCACAGGTTTAATGGTCTTGGAGGTCCACAGATTAACCAAATATTTCCCCTAAATAACCTGATATAGATAAAGCACATACTCTTAGCAACACTAGGATAAACTCCACAGATATTAACCAGATATTTACAGCAAGTATTCAACAGGAAGGTATGCAGGGGATCATGCAGTAAGGAAATGAAGTATTTTGACATTTTAACTCGAGCAATCTCAGTCGTTTTTGTTCAAAACCTTGACTTAATATACCATGAAGTCCCCTGGAAATACAGTACATGTGGTGGTTAGTATTCTCCTCAGCCAGGGAAGCGGGGGGTGGGTCTGACCCCGGAGCTGTTGGCATCCACTCGCAGTCCTGCTGAAACACACAACACGATTTAACTATTGACTGACACGCTGAGGGTGAAATAAACCAATCCAAAGCTAATTAAAGTCACTGCAGGCTTCTATGGTTAGATCTTGAGCAGATTTTGAAGACAGTAAATCCTCATTATACTCATTAGATTTACTGAAGAGGAACACAGGCAGTTTGACTTGAGTTTACTTTTTCTGATGGTACCACTCAGTCATATCATATTGCATTACGTAGTGGTGCATTATGGGACATGTAGTTTCCTCTTCTTTTGGAGCTTGGGATAAACACTTGTGATTTCTCAGCCTTTGTTGCGTCAGTTGAGACCTTTTTCAGTTTCAAGTCGGTCTCTTACAAGTGTATTTTATCGTATTTCCAATATATACTTGTTATTACTGGCTGATACTTCACTACTTTTTCTTATAAACTATACTTATTGGGTTTTATTTTATTATATATCACAAAGTATATGTCAAAATATGCTAAATTGATATGAATACCTCTTTTATTGATATGGTTTTGATAGTTACACCGTGTTGAGTAGTTTTTGTTTTGTTGTTTTTCCGTTATCATCATAATTATCCATGCAAACATTCAGGCTGTACCAATGAAAAAGTCCTCACTTTAGGATGAAGGAAGGATTTCTGATGCTGATTTTAAAATATAGAAATGCTGAAAAACCCCTCCAACGGATTACTGTTGGAAGTCCAAAGTGCTCTATAGTTTCTTTAGTTGATCATCTCTAATTATTAGTCGTTTTATCGAGTGCTTACCAGTTTTTGAAACAATGACTCTGGTGTCCTCGGTCCCGTGTGAATGCTCCAGATTGGTCTTAATGGGGTAAATCATTTCTCTACCTGCTGAAACACGTCCACGGCGTTGGTGTGAACGAGCCATCAGCTGTGCTATCTGCCTCGCCATGGCGGTCTTATATGGAACAGGTGGAGGTACTTTGCCCTCCTCCTCCTCCTCCTCCTCCTCCTCCTCCTCCTCCTCCCCTCCGTCGCTGAAAACGTCGTCGGACTTATCCAGAGAGGGAACCTGTTTAAGGTGCACGTTACGGAGATCCTCCAGGGTCACCATGGGAAGATGTTTCCGGAGGAAGGCGGAGGAGTCGGAGTGGCGTCTCTGGGTTGGTTTTGGCTTCAAAGGAGGTTTGGTTTTCTTAGAGGGATCTGGAGTTAAATTCGGTGTAGGGATTTCACGATGGATGACAGGAAGTGGGATTTGCAGAGATAGCCTGTTAGCACGAGCACAAGGGGAGCTGGAACTGGATTTAGGACGCAGTTTCCAGCCTAGGGGATCATGACCGGTGATGACCGACGTCTGGACAGGTGGAGGTGAGGAGCAGGAAGAAGAGTTGGAGGAGGGGGAAGAGGATGAGGAGGAAGTAGAAGGGTGAGTTTTGGTGCTAAAGACAGCAAACGGGGGGCAGGAGTAGCGTTTGGATGGATTACGGGGCACCGCTTGGGGTGTGAGGAGGGATACTCGACGCTTAGGAGGCTCCGGTTCCTTCAGGTTCTTCCTCACAGTGATAACGGGGGAGGTGGCACACCTGCAGAAGTCGGCGGACCATCGTCTCTGATGGGAGCGGGGGGTCACATCGGAGAAGGAGAGAAGGCCCTTTCTGGGCCCCGGGATGGGTGTTGGGACATTCATTGGTCTTTTCGTACAGTTTCTCTCCTGAATAACTTCAACGTTAGCATAGGTACCGTTAGCATAGGTATAGTTAGCATAGACGGGACTTGCAGGAGCATTAAGGGCAGCCGGACCTTTCATCATCTTGCTGTGAGAAGAAGAGCCTGTGAGAGACACATGTTCAAAGTGAGAGGACAGGTGGGGGGGTCAGGATGTTTGTTATAAAAAGGGGAACAGGAGACGCCTTTATCCACTTCTCAAATAAAGTTTCACAAAAGTCATTTGAAAGGACGAATGCATACAAGCTGTTTGAGTTAAAAAGGCTTTTATCACCGTGGGCTTCAACGGGTTCTCTGATATCTAACCAAAAGTAATTCTGTTAAGATCACAAAACTGCTTCGTTAAACACCATGGTCTGCATTAGAATGAGTACATTAAAATACTTGGATATGTTCAAGCAACAAGTTTACTTGAGTAAAGTAGAAGTACTCAGATCTTGTACTTGAGTAAAGTAGAAGTACTCAGATCTTGTACTTGAGTAAAGTAGAAGTACTCAGATCTTGTACTTGAGTAAAGTAGAAGTACTCAGATCTTGTACTTGAGTAAAGTAGAAGTACTCAGATCTTGTACTTGAGTAAAGTAGAAGTACTCAGATATTGTACTTGAGTAAAGTAGAAGTACTCAGGTCTTGTACTTGAGTAAAGTAAAAGTACTCAGATCTTGTACTTGAGTAAAGTAGAAGTACTCAGATCTTGTACTTGAGTAAAGTAGAAGTACTCAGATCTTGTACTTGAGTAAAGTAGAAGTACTCAGATCTTGTACTTGAGTAAAGTAGAAGTACTCAGATATTGTACTTGAGTAAAGTAGAAGTACTCAGGTCTTGTACTTGAGTAAAGTAAAAGTACTCAGATCTTGTACTTGAGTAAAGTAGAACGACTCAGGTCTTGTACTTGAGTAAAGTAGAAGTACTCAGGTCTTGTACTTGAGTAAAGTAGAAGTACTCAGATCTTGTACTTGAGTAAAGTAGAACGACTCAGGTCTTGTACTTGAGTAAAGTAGAAGTACTCAGATCTTGTACTTGAGTAAAGTAGAAGTACTCAGGTCTTGTACTTGAGTAAAGTAGAAGTACTCAGATATTGTACTTGAGTAAAGTAGAACGACTCAGGTCTTGTACTTGAGTAAAGTAGAAGTACTCAGATCTTGTACTTGAGTAAAGTAGAAGTACTCAGGTCTTGTACTTGAGTAAAGTAGAAGTACTCAGATCTTGTACTTGAGTAAAGTAGAAGTACTCAGGTCTTGTACTTGAGTAAAGTAGAAGTACTCAGATCTTGTACTTGAGTAAAGTAGAAGTACTCAGGTCTTGTACTTGAGTAAAGTAGAAGTACTCAGATCTTGTACTTGAGTAAAGTAGAAGTACTCAGGTCTTGTACTTGAGTAAAGTAGAAGTACTCAGATCTTGTACTTGAGTAAAAGTAGAAGTACTCAGGTCTTGTACTTGAGTAAAGTAGAACGACTCAGATCTTGTACTTGAGTAAAGTAGAAGTACTCAGATCTTGTACTTGAGTAAAGTAGAAGTACTCAGATCTTGTACTTGAGTAAAGTAGAAGTACTCAGATCTTGTACTTGAGTAAAGTAGAAGTACTCAGGTCTTGTACTTGAGTAAAGTAGAAGTACTCAGATCTTGTACTTGAGTAAAGTAGAAGTACTCAGGTCTTGTACTTGAGTAAAGTAGAAGTACTCAGATCTTGTACTTGAGTAAAGTAGAAGTACTCAGGTCTTGTTCTTGAGTAAAGTAGAAGTACTCAGGTCTTGTACTTGAGTAAAGTAGAAGTACCAGAGTGTAGGAATACTCTGTCACAGTAAAAGTATTGTAAATGTTCCTCCAGTGAAAGTAGAAAGTACTCTCCTCTAAATGTACTTAAAGTAGCGACAGTAAAAGTAGTCATTGTCTGATTGGTCCATTTCAGAATAATATCTCTGATATGTTTTATAATGATTGATCATTAAAGTGTTCTCAGAGCTGGTAAAGGTGCAGCTAGTTTGAATGGCTTTGTATACTGCAGGGTAGCTGCTGGATTTACTGCAGGTGGAAGTCATTTCTTTCTAACCCTAATATCTACACTGAGCTACAACCCTTAACACGTAGTCCTTCGAAAAGCTCAAAATGCTATACACACACACACACACACTAAAGCATGACATGTTTACAATGTAAATACCTTGGGGTCCAGTGTTTAGGAGTGAAGTTGTTTACCGGCAGAGCGGCGTCTGATCCAGTCTGGGCTAATATCTTCCTCTCGTCTCTTTCTTGATATCAGTTTCTCAGGTCCTCCACCCATCGGACCACAGCTTCCTCAAAATAACGCCCAGAGACTCTCTCTCACACACACACACACACACACACACACACACACACACACACACACACACACACACACACACACACACACACACACACACACACACACACACACACACACACACACCAGTCAGGGTTGATTCACTTCTGTTTTCACAATACCATGTAGTAAGAGCAATATTGGGAAAGTAGATATTGGCTCATGAAACATTTCAGATGTGAACAGGACATAATTGAACCTGTACTCTTTAAAGGGCTGTAACAAAATCCAAATACAACTTAACATAATCTCACACATTGCTCAATTTCTGACCAAAGACCTTTTCAATTTATCTTTCCGACGTCTGAAAAAGCTATTTTTATTGACTGTGATTTAGGCAAACCGTGTTGTCTTAACAGTTATCGGATGTCATCCTTTATTGTTGGTTTATGAACAAATACTTGCAGAAACTCCCTTTGCCAGTATCCCTAATTATGGCATTTTAATAAGACTGAGTACCAAAGTAAACAGGAAACCTCTATTGAGCATGTTGTTTGTTAGCATGTTAGCTTGCTGAGCCAATTAGGCTTTAGCTAAAGCACCATTAGAAAACTCCGGGTCGTGAAATAAAAGTCTAAGTGCTCAAAACCGCCATCTTTTGAAATGGCCAGCAAGGAGCGACCTTACTGATTGCATACATAAGTCCGATTGTGTAGAAGTCTATGAGTAAATGCACCCAATTTTCACTTGATTTATTACCACAGTGAGCACTTTCCTAACGAGTGTATGGTCTTAATAGAATAGGATGTGGTTCATTTTGTAACGGTTGGTCACATTTGGAGACAATGAGACGATAAAGCAGGGCGTGCTTTAGGGCAGGGCTACCTTGTGATTGTTATATATTTTCAGAGTTGTTTTGAAGAAACCCCCAAAGTGAAGCACATGCCAGAAACTATGCAAATTAGGAAGAGAATTCTCTAGGGACCGCAGCAAACACCGTCTATAAAAAGGTTGTGAGAACTTATATTCCTGTCCAGTTTCTAAGATGTTTGGATGTTTTATGAAGGCTTTGGGTAGTTTGAAGGGTAGGGTAACTACTGTATTGCAATGGCATTTTTCTAGCCATCTTTAAGATCCCATTGGGGTTAGAAGTCATCTATAAATCACCATTGGTACTGACCTTTTGTGTACCGTCATTTGCTGACATTTTTCAGTGTAAGATTACGCAACATTTGGGACACTTTGTGTGATTAGCTGTTATTGAATACTTGGATCTCTGAATGAATTCCTTTTAAATCTGAAAGGTAAGGGTTTTAAATGAGACACAAACATCAAGCTTGAAATCCCTCCATTTCGTAATGTTTCCCTTTGTGAGAAAAATCTCTCACATCTTCAAAATTACTCCTCCTGCTCTTTAGACGTTACGGGCCAAGGATGAACCAATTCAATAGTGAGTGGTTTTGAATAACAGGACGGATATCTTTCACTTGGGGCTTTGGTGTTGATGTGCAGTCTGAGAATGCCCTTGTATTTATCGCATGGTTTCTCAAATGTAGACCTTTTATTCAATGTTTCACATCCCTCTTTTTCCACATCAGTTTACTCCGAGCCCATCTCACACGTCACTTGTATTGCAAATACTCAGTTGACCTATAGATCTTAAATACAGTCATTCTAATGGAGCAAAAAGAGGTAAAGTGTTCCCAGCAGGAGGTTAAGCACTGATGTAAGTATTGAGAGAACATGTGGAGCATCAATGTTGATCCTTTCTGACTGGCAGGGGGGGGCGTAGGAGCATTTATTTAATAGCTATTGAGTGAAACAGTGAGGGAAAGGTCAGCTCTCTCTCTCTCTCTCTCTCTCTCTCTCTCTCACACACACACACACTGAGTGCATCATCTGAAGAATTCAGCTGTAATCCCCCCCCCCTCATCTACAGGTTTACAGTACACCTTGCTCCCTCCCCGGGGGATTACATCACTTCATTACACAGAGATTAATGCACAGAGAACCTCACCTACAGCCGCCCGACTCTCCGCAACACACCGAGCTGCCAATTACTCACCCAGCCTTCAAAGATCTCTGTGGGTGGATTAAGAGGAAGGGAAAGCAGGAATGCAGCTACTGTTCGCCGAGAGTGATCGAACTTCAAACGACTCGCTGAGCGTCAGGAGTTGGAGCTCGGGACACGTGTTTGTGTCGATCAACATGTGATGGTTCTGTGACATGAAGTTTGATGCAGTTTGACTGACATTTTGTAAGATTGGAGACTATATGTCATGGTTGTGTGTTTTAAAAGTGGCCATATTCTGCTTTTGGGGGGCTTTTCCCTTTCCTGTAGTGGGTTTTTGTGCATGTTAACGGTCTGCAAAGGCTAAAATCCCAAAGTTCCGGAACACAGTGACATCACAACGGACAATTGCACTCTTTCAGTCCAGCGCTACGACACAGTGTACCTGATAGATAGGCTAAGGGGCGGGACATCTCTAGGAGGTTGCCCAATCACAACAGCTGGGCCAGCTAACCAATCAGAGCAGACTGGGCTCTGGTTTCAGACAGAGGGTGAAAAGAGGTGCTGATGCACAGGCAGTATGAGGAAGATGAAGAGCTTTCTGAACACTAGAGCATGGAGACATGTCCCATGAACTTCAGGTGATGTGATCCAAGGGTCTCAAGGAAAACTGCATAATGCCATTTTCTGAATACGTTTTTGTGAAGGACGTCTTTTTTCCAGCATCTTATGTAACTGTAATCCTGATGAAATGTCCATTCTCCTGTCAGTCATAACAGCATGCCCTCCCTGTTCTCCTCCTCCAACAGTAGATGGGCTCTGACACAACCTTGATTCTGTTGCATAATCTCTCCATTTCATTACACCTGCCTCCTCCTTCTCCTTCTCCTTCTCCTTCTCCTTCTCCTTCTCCTTCTCCTTCTCATCCTCCTCCTCCTCCTCCTCGCTCTTATCCGGGCTTGGGGCAGAATATCTCCTTGTCCTTCACGATATCCTGTGAACACAGAAAGAAAAAGCTAAAAGAAATCCTGTGATCCTCCGTGGCTCATTATTTAATATCTTCACTGTCCGGAAATTCACTTTACTGCCAAAAAACTGAACTTCTCAGGATTTGAATGGTTGAAATCAAGATTGGATTTAGATTTGATCACACACACACACACACACACACACACACACACACACACACACACACACACACACACACACACACACACACACACAGGACAGTAATTACCATAACTGAAATTATTACCATAATCATGCCGTGCTAATTAGAAACATGAAAGTCGGGCAGCTCCTCGGCTTTAGTGGAATCGACTGCAGACTGCTTTAATTATCCTATTCTAATTCTGACACGGTCAAACATACGGCACAATAAACAGCATGTTCCTTTTCTGTGGAGAGTCGAAAATACATTGGGATTAAATCCTGTTTCTGGTAGAAAAACAGAGGCTATTTTTACATGTTCCCTAGCCTTTTTAAATACAATTGTCTTGGTAGCTTTTCAGTTTGTACAGAAACACATAGACATAGACAATCCAGTTGACCAAATGATATCATGAATGTAAAATAAAAAGGAAAGATATAATACAATTTAGAAAATACAATGTATTGAGTTCAGAAATATTATAAATCTATTAAATATTGTAATAATAGTAATAAAGGGCCCCATAAATAATGTAATAAAGGACCCAATAAAAAATATATAATAAAGTAATAATAATTACGTAAAAAACTACAATAATATCCAAAATAATAATACAAAATAAAAGTTGAATAAAATAAATCAAATCAAAATAAACTTGAATAAACCAATTAAATACAAAAATTAAATAAAATAATAATAATTAAATAAAGAATATTAAATAAATAAAACTAAATACAATAAATTATAGGACCCAGAGCGATGTTCAACGCAAGTTTGAGCCCGGCCTTACTGTAAGCTTTGGTAAAAAGAAGATTCTGTTTTTACTCTACTCTGTGGAGTATGTAAGGAGAGAATCAAAGCCCCCCCAGAGACATTAAGCACTTTTAAATCTGCTCGGGTAATGCAGAGCTGAGACACTGCTGGCCTGTAATGGGATGAAGATAGATGATAGAGGTGCAGGAGGAGAGAGGACGGGTGAGGAGGGGAGGACGAGGTGGACTGCAGCTATCGAACAATAATGAATCTTTACTCCGTCTCTGTGGATCCATCTATCTCCTCCGTCACTGCTCTCTATCTGCACTGATTCCTCCCCTCTGTTTCCTTCCTTCCTTCCCTCAGTCTGGATTCCTTCATAAATCTTTCTGCTCTCTCCTTTTCTGTCTGCAGGCATGGCTGACGGAGATCCATGAGTACGCTCAGCAGGACGTGGTCATCATGCTGCTGGGTAACAAGGTGAGAGCTGCCAGCAGAGGGGAGGACAGATGGAGGCATGGAGGGAGGGAAGGAGGGATAATGGAGGAAGGGATTCATGGAGGGAGGTCATGTGGAGGACGCAGTGTGAGGACAGAGTTATGGATGTGTCTGACACACAGGTCACAGAGTTCAGTTACAAGTTTGAGCTACTTACTTTGTAGTATTGACGAGGAAGACCAGCAAGGCTCATGGAGGGAGGGAAAGATGTAGATATCATGGAGGAAGGGGAGAAGGGATAGAAGGAGGGAAGTAGGGAGGGAAGGAAGGAGGGCTCATGGACGGATCATGGAGAGAGGGAAGAAACAGCAACGGAAGAGGCGAAGAAGAGATAAGGGAGGGAGGAAAGGAGGGATCGTTCAGGAAGGAAAGAAGAGAAGGAAAGAGGCATCATGGAGGGAAGGATGTAGATATCATGGAGAAAGGGAAGGAGAAACCATGGAGGTCGGGAAGACGGCTCATGAAGGAAGGGAAGAAGGGATAGAAGGAGGGAAGGAAGGAAGAAAGGATCATAAAGGGAGTGTAGGAGGGATCATGGATGGAGGAAAGAAGGGATCGTTGCTGTCAGGGGGTGCAGTTTCTCACCTATTGTGTCTCCAATGTGTTCCAGGTCGACTCCTCGCATGACAGGATGGTGAAGCGAGAGGAGGGGGAGAAACTGGCTAAGGTGAGCTACATAACACAACACACCACACACACATGAATCGACACATGTTTGGAGGATAATGGACATTCTGTGCCCCCCCCCGGTAGCCGCTGTGTCTTCATTAGTGTGTAATTATGATGGCGTGGGGGGGGGGCTAGCTTAATTTTCCCGGCGGTTTCGCTCACATAATCTCTAAAGGCGTGTTAGAGTAAATACGCACACGCTGCAGCTGTCAAGGAAGAGAGACACACACTGCAAAGATAATGACACACCACACAGGTATTTTTTTTTCCTTCTCAGCATGTAATCCATAAACTCACACACCTGAAACACTCATACACACACACACACACCTAATCACAGACGTGTTTGTGTGTCTCTGTGCAGGAGTTTGGAGTGCCTTTCATGGAGACGAGTGCTAGATCTGGACTGAATGTGGAGCTGGCCTTCACTGCAGTGGCCAAGTGAGTGTCACACACACACACACACACACACACACACACACACACACACTCACACACACACACACACACACACACACACACACACACACACACACACACACACACACACACACACACACACACACACACACACACACACACACACAATGGCAGAGCACACACACTTTCAAAACCTTGAGGAACTGTCTCCTGTAGTTCAGTAGTGGTTTTAGTATATAGCCTTGTATTATTTAACTTATTTAAGAAGTGGTTTATTATTATTTATCATCTTCCGAATTTTTATGCACTCAAACTAATCACTTGATGTTTGGGTATAACGACCACTTTCTCAAAACAATGATTAACAATATTAAAATTCTGCCAGATTTTCTCAAAATAATGACTTGATTTTTATTTCAGAAACGCATTTTAGTTTCCTCCGTAAGTAAATCGTTATTTTTGGAAAGTTTCTCTAAATCTTGAGACTTTTTAGACTCCAGTCATTATTCTGACAAATGTTCTTATTATTTTTAAGTAGTAAGCTGCTCATTATAATGAATTACAGCATCTTTCTTATCCATCACGTGTTTTACTTGTGCAAATAGGCTTCCATAGCTATCACTGCTAAGGCTGAATGCAGAGGTCTGATCAGCTGATCTCCTGCTGCAGAGTCCATGTAACCCTACGCCTTCTGAACAGGCATCAGATTTCAGTGTAAAGATATTCCAGGTCTTTTAGATCCGGTATAAAGAACAGCGCAGGTGAGGGCAGGTGTATAATTGAGGGCACCTGCAGATGGACGACCTATGCAACACCTGCCGTGACACGTTTATAAGCTGCGCGCCGAGGCTCTTATCTTTAAAGGAACAGGTCTGGTAATGATAGGAGAGAGAACATGCTTTACCGCTGCCAAGAACAGAACGTTTTCAGGTAAGATTTGTGGGCAAGATTACGGATAAACCACCAACCCTACAGCTCTGTGAAAGAGTGTAGCAAGGCCCAAGGAAGAACCAATTCAATTAAAGTCTGGATGTATGATTTACTTCCCAATTATGGAAACAACTTAGCCGAAGGTCTGCGGTCTCCAATTTATTGTTTCATGTGACTTACATTTGCATTTGTTCCCTACAGCCGTGGTATAGGTGACAGAAAGTGTCAAACGTAAGCAGAAACTCAGCTGAACATGTAATGGTGCATGTCTTCTATTGTTAAATAATGAGGAGGATATTTCAAGTTTGTCTCACTGAGATGTGTAGCGTCGGACAGTGTGTGTGTGTGTGTGTGTGTGTGGGAGTCGCTTTACGTTTATAGCCTCGTTATGGAAACAGCATGGCATGATAAGATGAGGCTAAGAATAGCCCGACAGTCTGGCACACAAAACCATACAGATCTACCAACCAAAGACCAGATTTGATTCTATTTCTGTCCTTTATCTTATATTATTGAGTGATGGAGTGATCACAGGACAGGTGAACACATGAGCAGGGTCATGTGTGTGTGTCATACATTCAAGCTGTGGGGTAATATAAGACGTAAATGCACATATGTATGCTCTTATTTAGACATTTTGTTGTACTGCTTATAGGTAGAGGACGGAGGAAGCAGGAGAAAATGATGTAAATCAAATAGATAGTAATATGAATACCTTTAGCTTAGGTTACTCCTCAGTTCTGTAGTTTATCCATTCTTTAAAATGTAACTGCCTAGAAGTAAACCTTGTGCAATTAAATACAGCTATCTTTTGTCGCCACCTAGTGTCTCCAGGCTTTAATGTTCAGAAAGCTCTTTATGTTTCTCATACTGCCTGTGCTGCAGCTCCTCTTTCCACCCTCTGTCTGAAACCAGAGCTGCTCTGATTGGTTAGCTGGTCGGCTCTGTTTGGTAAACCACCTTAGAGATGTCCCGCCCCCTTAGCCTATCACTTACAATGTCTTCGAGCTCTAGTGTAACATGGTGATGTCACAATTAGCACAGTCTCACGTTCATATGTCTCCTCTTCAGAGAGCTGAAGCACCGGACCATGAAGGAGCCCGAGGAGCCGAAGTTCCAGCTGCAGCAGTACGTCGACAAAGAAATGAGGACCGCCGGCTGCTGCCGCACGTAGACCGCATCCTCTGTGTGTGTGGGTGTGTGTGTGTGTGCAAAAGAGAGAGAGGTACATACACACAATTAGAGCAGTAATTAATCTTCTAGTCTGGGAATGATCCCCACATTCTCAGTGTTTGTAACATTTCTATCAATAAGCTCTCTCTCCCAACCCACCTATCCTCTGCAACTGTGAATGTAATATAACTACTATATACCTGCATGTACACACACACACACACACACACACACACACTCACACACACACACACACACACACACACACACACACACACACACACACACACACTGTACATCAACGGCTATGTGTGTATGTTTACTTCACAGCTCTTTCGATCCATTTTTCCATAATTTTGATGTAAATATTTTAAATGTAATTTTGTTCTCTGACAGATTTGTAGTTTAGTAAATGCCCGTCATGTTGAAACAGAGACATGTTAAATATGAAATAAACATCATTAATATATACAAATAAATAGATCTTATGAACACATTTGTACAGATGAAGTGCACCTAAAGAAAGCTGCCAAATGGCACTGTGTGCTACAGTATGTACAGGATATCATATCAGTTTCAATACCTGTGACCATTGCTATCATTTTACTGGCTTGAAATTTAATTTGAGCTCTTTACCTTTTATACACAGAACCTTATGTTAAAAATAAGTTATGTGAAGCAATTTCTCATTAAGAAATCTCTGATAACTGTTAGATCATCTTAATGTAAAAGTCAACGTCGTCAGCAAAGACAATTTCTAACACTAAAAGAAAAAGCAAAAAACATTTTAAATAACATTTTTCTTTAAATAAAACCAACATTTTGCTATGAAATCTGGTCTTGAAAGCTATTTTCCCAAATAAGAGAGTTATTATTATTATTATTACCATTATTATTATCATTATTTGTGTTATTATTATATTTTGTTTTTATTATTATTATTATATTTTATTTTTATTATTATTTTTTATTATTTTTATTATTATTATTATTATTTTTTTTTTTTATTTTTTTTTTTTATTATTATCATTATTATTATTATTATTATTATTATTATTATTATTATTATTATTATCATTATTTTTTTTTTTTTTTTTTTTTTTTTATTATTATTATTATTATTATATTTTATTTTTATTATTATTATTATTATTATTTTTATTTTTATTATTATTATTATTATTTTTATTTTTATTATTATTATTATTATTTTTATTTTTATTATTATTATTATTATCATTTTTATATTTTTATTTTATTTATTTTTATTATTATCATTTTTTTTAAGAAATCAACTTTTTTGTGAAATCCGGTCCTAACCGGTTTTTGAAAATAAATAAACGTTGAATGTAAAGTTCATTTTTTGCTTTTGGAACCACACGTTATTTAAATAAAACAGTATTAGTCCACTCACTTATTTCTAATAGTATTTATATACATTAGTATTCAAGGCATCCACTCTCATCTTCAGATCAAGACTCCAGTAATCAGACAGTAAGTGGACTCTGAGTCAACAGAGGTTGTATTATTCTTCACTTTCTGTATATAAACTGTTCATTCTCAACTCTACAGAATGTGGTGTTATTGTTTAAAACTCCAACAGCAGACAATTCGTGCTCAAAACCTGGATACAATGAACCTTGAAACAGCAGTATTTGTAAGTCAAGGTAAACACCTGTTTGTCTAAACACATTTCTCTCTTGTTGTCCCTCCTGAGGTTTTCTACTTTAACACTTATTATCAGATGTAGACTTTCACCGACACTTTAATGTTCTTTGTGAGATGTTTTATCAAAGATTGTTTCATACCGCTGTCTGCTGATGTTAGAGATATGAAAGGAGATACACAGAGTTACCCGGCTGATCTAAATGACAACAATATCTCTTATATACAGATTTTGCAATAGATTTTCAGTATTAAATCAAACGTTATTATTAATTGTCAACTTGTAAACCGTATGCTGTATTTTAACTGGAAGTATTTGTATTGTATCATCTCCAGTGTTCACAATAAAGATGAATAAACCATAAATGAGTTGTTTTTTTCGGGTGAAAGACTAAAGGACGAGGCGAACGTGGATGTGTACCACCCCCATGTGACGCCTTCATGACATTACAACAACAACTGTGGCAGAAATATCTGATTTCTTCCAGAGAAATGTTTTTGCTGCACTCACCTCTTACATTTTTCTCCAAGCTTTAGTGCTCCTTCAGACGAAGGACTGACTCAGGATCAGCAGAGAATAAAGACTGGATTTAAGTGGTGAGAACATCTGTTGATATCAGCACCGGGAGAGGGATCGTACACTTTTTACTCACAGAATTAAGAACACAGTTTGGATCAGACTTGGAGAACGGTGCACCGTGTTTTATCCCTCACGCCTACCTCTCAGGGCTTTGCACAACAGGGTGTATGAAACGTTTGGGAATAAGTAGATCATCCTGATGTCAGTCTTGTGTTTTATGCCAATACTTCTCATGCTCAAGTTGAATGTGAATGTGACTGGTCTCTGAAGCCTCTTATCACCATCAAAAACACTTGCTTTGCTATTTCTGTCGGACGTAAGTGACACCTGAAGGCAGCATACAGAAGACAATACAGCCAGAGCCTTTTATGTGTAGAAATTCCTTTTGAGCAAACATTATTTAGCTCATTTAAGCCCCTGTGAAAGTTTTACTCTGTAGATCAGGGGTGTCCAAACTACGGCCCACAGGCCATTCTGAATCGGCCCTCAGCAAATTCTAAAAGTATAATGAATACGGCCCACAAATGAAACTTCTGCTTGTCTTATGTTGTACTTCTCAAATGTATATGTTAACATATATTAATGAGCCCAATTTAAATTACATTCAGTCATTTAGAATTTAAACATTCTCTAACAAATCTGAGTTGATAAAGAAACAATAATGTATTTCTATAACGAGCTGGAGATGTAACCTTCATATTTACTCTCATTATCAGCAATCTGAGGCTTCTGTTTTAAGGAATGAGCTGCCAACAGAATGAATGAACCCCTAAAGAGAGACGGGATGTGGGCTGTTCTGTCCTTAAAGCATTTTTAAGTATCGTGCATTATTCACCTACATCTGATTTGTTTTGCTGACTTATAATTTAACTTATGAGGCGATATTCACCTCTATCAGGGGCCCAGCTCTCTGGATATTTTTCTGTATGTGGCCCTCGGTGAAAACAGTTTGGACACCCCTTCTGTAGATGGATAAACATAACTTTAAATGTGTCTATGCACATTTCATTTCTACCTTTATAAATGCCTTCCTATCAGTTTATCCTCCGTCCTCTCTTACCTGCCCTGTAGCTGATCTCTCTGGTTACTGCAGAGACGACTGACCACATTGAAATGAAAGTGTGGGCGATGGTTGTGGAATGGGCCAAAGAAGCACATTACTTATTGGAGGTTATCCGAATTACAGCACAGATGCATGCATAATTCTTCACTTATGAGGAAGGCCTTGGCGGAGAATGAGCTCTTCTATCGCCCTTGGAGGTAATGAATAACATAGCAGGAAAACGAACTGTACTAACAGATTCATCCATGAGTTAACCTTGAAATCGGTCCCTTGCCCATCTGCACTAGTGGGGGCCAGATTTCATGTGGATTCAGTTGTTTACTTATTCTCGCTTTTAAGAACATTGTGATTAGTTAAGAAATAGCTTTTTTTGGGGTCCTAGAGGAGGTACCTTACCCCTGAAACAGAACAAAGTAAGCGGCTGCAAAGGAAGTGTTTGTCAGATGGAAAACGGTTATTGACATATTTTCTAACCTAATTAAGTAACACCATTTCTTCCTGTTGGTGATATCTCAAACTTCAGTGAGCAGGTGGGCGGGAGGGGGAGGAGAGACGGAGGTCAGGGTGAATTAACCTGAAGATGTGTGGGTGTGGAACGTTTGGAAAATGTTTTGACTCAGAATCCCTTTATTCGTCCTACATAATACCCTGGATCATGTCTCTATCGGTTTACTCTGGTTTGCTTTGACTGATCCGAAGATGTCATGACTTTAGAAGAAAAGGGAAAGGGGATGTAAGAATGAGGGGGAGGGAGTGATGTGACCAGACGTAGATAGCAGGTCAACCTCACGGTACAGGAGGAACAAATGAGCAAGAAAAAAACATCATGACTCATCTTCAGACTCATTGCTTTATTGTGAAATATATTCCTTTGCAGAGGAAATCGATTGCAGGCTTTTGCACATTTTATACCACAGGCTAGGAGAGCAAACCAGCGAAACCACAGCAATATGTAGAGGGGTTACAATGAATGGATGTAAAGGGGGGTGACGTCTGTTAGGCTGGTCTGGGAGAGGGTACTGGTGTCTGGGCAGAGAGAGCCTCAGGTTGGGGGCTCCTTCTCAGACGCATTGCTCAGGATAAGAGGAAGGCGGGATGTAGGGATGATGGGAGGAAGGGGGAAGGGGTTAAGGGATGTGAGTAGGGATGAGAGGAAGGCAGGATGTAGGGAGGAAGGGAGGAAGTTATGTAGGGATGAAGGGAGGAAGTTATGTAGGGATGAAGGGAGGAAGGGATGTAGGGATGAAGGGAGGAAGGGGTAGATGGAAATGCTGACTCGTGGCATGGCTACAGTCAGTGTAGCTGTACCTCCAGGGTTTGTTGTTGGTAGATGTCCTGCTTCACTCAGAAAGGAGTTTTCTTATATTGATTTCCTCTCACGTGGAGCTTCACCACGCAGAATTTATCCGCTGAAGAAAGGAACGTTTCTGTTCAGGATGTTGTGACGTGACATTAGATTCAAAATGTACAAAAGTAATTGTTGAACCTCGGCGGGAAGAACACTGAACATTGACTTTTCTGTCCAGGGGTTCAACTTCTAAAATAAAGACCTCGAAGAGAGGAACATTCAACAGATATTCTTCCAGGTGAGAGTTTTCTTTTGGTAAAGCTGCAAGCAAAATAAAGCTGTGTAGGAGTTGTGAGTATAGATGTGTGTTCTGTGTACTGTTGCATACTCCAAATCTCTACTCTGTGATCATTAGGGTTTAAAGATGGCTGATCTTAAATGTTAACACCTTGATTGTGAAGCTGCTTTAAGATGCTACAGGACACCTTTCCCAAATGTCTACCTTCCAACCTTTGATAGTCTTGTGTGGAGCTCAGTTTTCTACAGTTTTTACTCAAACATTTTAGGCTTAAATCTTAGACAAATATGTGTATCGCTCCTGCTGATGGTGACGATGCGGACGAGATGTTCTCTCTTTCTGTTATTATGTCCTTCGTTGAAAGTGGAAAATATGTTTCCATGCATAATCTGTGTTCTCAGAGAGGCTGTGACTCAGACTCTGACTAATAGTTGGTCCAATATCTTTAAAACGTCCCCCTCTGGAGCAGTGCATACCTCCCTCCCTTGCTTGTCTTTGTTTGTGTTTTCTGAAGGTGGGCAACTTGAAGCACATGCTGACCTAGAGAAGTTTGTCATGTATTGTATTATGGGTCAGGGACTTTGATAAGAGGCATGCTGACCTGATTTCTGTTACAATGAACTGCAGATAGACTTTCACTAAACTGCATTTGACAAATATGAATCATTCCTCATTCATTTGGCTTTTAGGCTTTTGACAGTTTAGAAGCCATCTTATAACTGAACAGGCTTTGAGTCTCCAGGTTTCATCAGACATCCAAGAAAAAAGGAGTCAAGTGATCAATGTGTTTCAAAGATGAACATTCAATTTGATCAGCAAAGTGTTTTCTTTACAGCACACCTGATTACCTGCTATAACCGGAGACAGACAAACAAACTGTAAAAGTCTGATAAACCGGCAATTCATAAAAGGTTCTGGCTCCATATTTGAGTTCTAATAAATCAATATAATATATAGTCTACTCCCTTATCCTGGAGCACATAGAGTTAATGAAATGAATCTATAGTAGGGCAAGAAAAGATGGAATTCAACATAATCTAAATAGGAAACTTGCCTCCTAAGCCCACATTTCCTAAACAGTTTTTAAACAAACCACAGATTCCCAATCATTAGGAGGCCTCATGTTGCAAATCATTCATATTGTTTGAAAGGTGCCCTTGTCTCGGGTTGAATGCACACAAAAGTAGATTGCAAAAATGGCAACATTTTCCCAAACAGTCACAATGTTTTGATTCAGTTTTCCAAAAGCTTTTTACACTTCTCCGTCTGCTGATCAGTGAAGCTGCAGTTCCTTTTATGCTCAACAGGTGACAGACATGTACCACAGGTCTGCTAGGAAGCCACAACACCACTCACTGGAGGATGGACACATGATAGAAGAGATACAGGCAGTGCATGTCTTACAGTCAGATGTTTTTAAGACCATTTTTTTTCTGAATCAGCTGAATGCATTGGACAGTTTTACATCTTTACCACCGTGCTTCATAAATCGTGCATGTTCTAAATCATTGTTAAAGTCATTTTGCAAAGAAAGCATTACTAAATTCAGTTTGCAATGAATTAGGTAAACAACGCTATTTTTTGGTCTTGGTTTTGGTAGTTTCAGTAATTGCAAAGAGGTTAGATAATCACCACCATTACCAGTGTTTTGTACTGGGAGAGACCCTGCTGCACCGGGTGTCGTGGTCCCACATCGTGGAGCAGTGGTTCGTGACCTGTCATGTGAAGGTTATGCAACGATGAGAGGTCAGGAGAAGAAGAACCATCCAGAGATTTGACAGTGAAAATACAGCTTTAATCATATAGCTCTTTGTATACAGAGGTTGCAGCTTGAAGTGCTTCGACAGTTTGGCACACAACGCAAGACGAAAGGTAAAATAGGTCCAAAGGTTGGTAAAAGTAAGAAAAGAATACAAAACATAAATGTTTAAAACAGTAAAAGATGAAGACCAGTGAAAAGGGGATATTGCTTACTTAAAGTGAAACAAACCTAAATATTTCCAGTTGTTAAAACAGGTTGACTTAGTTTGCCTTTCTAAAACATCTGATTAGAAACATTTCCAAGCACGATTCAATCTAATCCGGATTCACTGTCTTTATGGATACCAATGAAGCGAAATTCTATCCAGTTTGTATTTCCATCCTCAAAGGTCTTGAAAACTCTGAGAATGAGTACAGATTAAATACAGTTAAGGAGGCCCCGGCCGTGGCGCGACTGGCTGGGGCACCTGCACCGTACGCCGGCGACCCGGGTTCGATTCCCGACCTGTGGTCCCCTTCCGGATCCCACCCCGACTCTCTCTCTCACCTTCCTGTCACTCTCCACTGTCCTATCCGATTAAAGGCAAACAAAAAACCCACAGTAAAATAATGGAAATGACTAATTACTAAAGAGCAATCGAAGGGGGGGTTGCTAAAGCTACGTTTACAGCGTTACGTTTTTAGCTCCTTTTTATGTCTCAAAGGATTCCTTGCCAATTATTCATTAATTATATAAAGATCCTAGTGAACATACAGCCTCCACAGTTTTACTTTCCATACTCAGAGGCATTGAGAAGACAGAATGAGTGTCCCGCTGCCTGAATGTGTGTAAATGTGTGCAATGGTGCGAACAAGTAAATAATAGCCGGTCATCGTCGAGCCACTCGCTAGCGGAGGGCCTCATATGACTGAGCGAGGGCCATCTGCTGCACCAGTTGCTCTCATGTCATTAACCCTGACTGAGGGCAGCATAACCCCGGTGGCTGGCCTGTAGTGGTCAGTGAAAGTGTGTGTGTGTGCTCATCCGTCACTAGTTGCCCAGCAGTCCACTCTACTGCGCTACAGTGAGCAGGATCCCCAAACAGAGCCATGTGATGTGTGTGTTTGTGTGCTTGATTTAGCCTCGGGTTTGTCGAGGAGCTATTATCACTTTGTGGAACATCTTTAAGTTTTCCCTGCTTACTGTGTACACTCACCACACACACACACACACACACACACACACACACACACACACACACACACACACACACACACACACACACACACACACACACACACACACACACACATCCCGGAGGAGAAACGCTGCATGTAACACCTCCAGACAAGGCTCTCTGATGAGACGGTGATCAGGGCCTTTTGGTTGTTTTTGTCTGGATTTTGTTTTTGTTGTTTTGTTGTCAGTCTGTTGTTGATACTGAGTCACAGGACTTTGTTCCACACTCAGCGGCGTAATTACCAGCTGATGGTGTGTTGCTGTAATCAAAGGAAGAAACACTGCAGACCAGGTGTGTTTCTATCGTTGTTTCAGTAACAGTACATCTATGGCGTGCCTCAGGGATCATGTCAGGGAAATGTGTTTCTTCAAAATGCATATTTCTTTGTAGACTGGGCTGAACTACACTGGTTTTACTGGTTTATGCTTTAGTGGATGGAAAGATGTGGTCAAACTGAGCTACACATGCTTGGATTGGACTGGTATGGATTGGTTGGCACTGGACTATGCTTCTTTGGATTTGCACTGAATGGGTTGGACAGCAATTAAATCAAAACTCCATCGGGTTGAATTAGATCATGCTTAATTGGACTGAACTGGACTAAGGAATTGAGTTGGACTGGGTTGGTAGATTGGGTCAAACCAAATGCTTGGATTGGATTGGATTAGACTAAACTAGACATGCTTGGATTTGATTGGATTGGTAGATTTGATCAAATATATGTTTGGATTGGATTGGTTGGAAGTGGGCTATATTTGTTTGGGTTGGCCTGGAATGGTTTGGACTGGACTGTGATGACCTAGGTTGGGTGGGATTGGACTAAATTATATTAGAGTGGACTGGTCTGACCTGGACTGGTCTGACCTGGACTGGTCTGACCTGGACTGGTCTGACCTGGACTGGCCCTAACTCAATGCGGATACTTGAATACCTTGCTTGGCTACATCACACTGGACTTACTTTGAATGTAAGGGATACGACTAGACTGGAATTGATGGGATTGGATGTTCTGGACTATATATGTTGGAATAGGTTGTAATCAATTGGCTTGATTGTGATTTTAATGGATTAGACTGGACTGGATTTTATTGTAAAGGGTTGCACTGATATAGTATTGAGTTGACCCGGGAAAGGACAAAAAGACAAAACGGTATGAGGTGTAATATTACATGTGTCAATGTGATCCCTTATTTCATAGAAAGAGCAAATACAGCATTATCTCTGTTGTTTACAGTCTGTGGCTCTTTTGGGAATATATGAACATCTTGTGTTGTCACAGTCTAGTTCTCTGTAATGTTGGGAAAGGTGCGCCAGTATTTGGACACAAAGCTTAATGTCCTCATTAGAGTTGATTGATAATCAACACTGAAACCAAACAGTTCTTCGATCTCCACCGGTGTTTGACTGCGCTGACAGTAATGTGGGTGTTTAGGTTGTTATAAGCACATGTGAATGATACCACATGAGATCAATATTTGTGTGTGTGTGCGTGTGTGTGTGTGTGTGTGTGTGTGTGTGTGTGTGTGTGTGTGTGTGTGTGTTTGGGTAGTTTCTGTTGTGGAGACGTCCAGCGTTCCAGCTATGCCTTCCCATTAAGATAAGCCTCCTCTCCACTCAGCTGAAGAAAGTCAACAGTGAGGCAAACCTCCAGCTGCGACACACACACACACACACACACACACACACACACACACACACACACACACACACACACACACACACACACACACACACACACACACACACACACACACACACACACACACACACACACAAACACTGTTGTTTACTCTCCTGTGGAGTAGTCAGGATGGCCCACATGAAAATACTTGATCTGTTCATTAACCTCGTCCAGAATTGATCAGATAAGATGACAGAACGAATGGAGAGATCAAAGGGAAATGGGTTTTATTATTAGGAAATGTATTTATTGTGAATATATTTTACTATGTGATGACGGAGGTGAGGGATCAGCAGTCAGGCAAGAGGAAAACATGTTATGATACACAACAGTGTGTGTGTGTGTGTGTGTCACACACACACAGAGGATGGTGGAGAAAGTCCCTTACAGTTGTTGCATTGCATAAAAGACAACACTGCATGAAAAGCTAACATGCTAACAGCGAGAGAACATGTTAGAGGTTCTCCTAACCTTTTAAACCGAGAATTAGCAGGCTAGCTAGCTCACTGCTAACCTGCATACTGATTTAACACTGTTTATTAAAGACCATTAGGTCCAGCAGTGGCTCAGTCAGTAGGGGCTTGGACTGGGAATCGTAGGGTCGCCGGTTCAAGTCCCCAAACAGACTTGAAATATGGAAAGTGGACTGCTACTTGGAGAGGTCCCAGTTCACCTCCTAGGCCCTGCTGTGGTGCCCTTGAGCAAGGCACCGGACACCTCCAATCCCAACCCCCCCATTGCTCCCCGGGCGCTGCACGATAGCTGCCCACTGCTCCTAGTACTAGGATGGGTTAAATGCAGAGGACTAATTTCCCTGTGTGTGCTCTGCTGTGTGCATGTGATTAATAAAGAGGGTTTCATCCTCCGATTCTCTATATGGCATCATGTGATAAGACGTATCGTAGCCTAGCTGTGTGATATGCCACTCCCACACACTTATTAGCAGTGTAGGATTGCATCCTGAAACCTTCCACTTTGCTTTGAGTTGACAAAAAGGCCCTTTCTAGAGTCAGTGATTGGTTTGTGGTTCTGGAAATCTGCAGAAACGTGATGGTGAAACCAGATAGGCTCCAGTGAAGAGAATCCGCTCCTAATGTCGACCTAAAGAGCTAACTCTGAGCTAACAGCACCAAGGCTCGTTAGCGATGTTGAAGATTTGTGTCTTTTCTTGCTGGATGAAGACAAGCCAAATATACAGCGGACAAGACAAAAGGAAAACACAGGTAACCTCATGTCTAGGCAGGTGTATGCATCTGCATTTCCATTGGTTTGAAGCGCTGAGGAAGAGGAGAATAGGAATAAAGACAGTCTTGCATGAGGTTGAATCAGGTAGATGTAATTACAGATGGAAAAGCTACAAAAAGCCACAAAATCAAACAACTTTCGGCTTTACCTTCCCTCCCGGCCAGCTGTGTCCAACCCATGCTTCGATCGTGTGATATTTTCTCACCTGCTTCTCCTCTAAAGACCATGCTGCTATAAAAGTAGGGTACCATGAATGAGGCTGCACATTTTCCACTGATTGAGCCATTGTAGGGCCTCGGTCCTGCAGTGATTCCACAGGGGGAAAAGCAAATGCACGGCAAAAATAGGGGGCATGATTTCACAGACAGTATTTTTAGCCCTGTGTTGGATAAGGACTGTGTGCAGGTTAAAGTTGTCCCTTGATGATGTCATTATGACTCATTGTCTGGACATGATGAGGGTAGCAGGTGGAGGGAGTGATTGCTGTGGTTGGTGTATCTATCGGGATGAAAATGACGAGATAATACCGACGCAAAAGTGGATCTATTTATCTTCAGACCCTTTCAGTCCCCATTGCGCTTCTTTACCGCCTCTTACGTTGCTGCCTCACATCTGCTGCTTGATTGTTATTTTAAGAAACAAATCACGCTCCTGTTTTCCATCCCCAGACTTGTGTAAGAAAAGCGTTGGACATTACACAAGTTTATCGGGGGTCTATGAATAGCCTCCGAGGGACATTTCAGTCTGAGGCCTCTGAGTTTTTTGCACACAACTGTGAAAATGGTTGTCATTTACTTTTGTAATACACATTTCTAATTCCTTCTCTAGGGGTGGAAGTGGAAGGGGGCTCACCTGGGATGACAGGTGTAGCCCTGGAGCCCTCTGGAAGTGTTGTGGGCCAATCAACGAAACCCTGAGGAAGGAGTTTAGTCCTATGAGCTCAACTCTGTGCTTCTCAAAATCAATTTTACATTCCAGTCGGTCTTTCACTTTGGTGTATGTTAGCATTACCTTGGTCTTAGCATTGTGCTATGTCGCATTTATGTACAGTATAGCCTCACAGAGATGCTAACATAGCCGTAGATTTTAAGTATTGCCAATAAAGACAAGAAGGAGAACCTGAAGGTATATCTGTCCAACCAGAGTTCTTCATACTGCTGCTGGTTCTCCACGCAAAGCTAAAGCAGTAAAAGTGATATGTAACAATCTGAGGGTGGATTAAAAGTGCTGCAGAGCTTCTTTACCTGCTTTCCAAAAGCCAGGTGAACAAATCAAACCCACCGGCAGCTTCACGCCTCGGCAGCTACAGTTAGATAAGCAGGAAGACTCAGGGGATCCGGTACGGGGCATTGTCTCAGAGTCGTGCACAGGCAGGTTATGATCATGCCTCACTCAGGACAGTTAAAGTTAGACTGGGACTCAGCCTCGGGACTGTGTTGGGATGTGAGTCACAGACTGGAAAAGGTTGCTGTCTGCAGACAACAAGCACATCAGAGTATTCTTCAGCAGCTTAAAGGAAATAACCTCATACTCTGGTATATAATAAAGACCCACCTTGTATACAGACTTTAAAGCCACAACTCTTTGATCTGACGCCACTAAAGGACTGAAATATCCCCAAAAAAACTCATGATAACTAAACTAAACAAGAACATGTTGCCGGTGTTGGAAGAAGCTAAGTAAATCTACTGAATCACCATTCTTAAGTGCAGTTTTTAGCTGCTTTATTTGCAATTTATGCAGTTTTTTCACCTTTATTCTCAACATTTTGGAAGAAAACATTCTTCATTTGACTCCTTTTTCTTTATTTGACAACATTAGTTACAGATCTATATAATTAATAGCAGATTAAGATCTAATTTATTAACTGTTATTAATTATGAATACAAGGCAGTCTTAAACATGGCCAAAGTTATCTTTACAGCTGCACAATGTTCACATTAAACGATCGATAATACACTGATGTAATAAATATAAATATACAATAACCTTTATCTGTTGACTATCCTTGGGTATGTTTAGGAACTATTTATTTACTATATTTATTTATTTATGGATTTATATTTTATCTACTTTATTCCGAAAATTGCCATTTTTTTTATACTAAAGCGTATTTTGATTCCAATACTTTAGATTTTTTGGGAACGCAGACACTGATCATGTAACAGAACGTTTCCATACTGTGGTATTCCTACTTTTATTTAAGTCAAGGATCTGTTTGTTCTTCCACCACTGCACGTTACAACCCAGGTATGAGGAACCTAAAATCCAACTGTGACACATAATGGAAATTGGCTTTGAGGAATCCCTTCTGTTCCCAGTATTTTCCCTGGAGGAACAAAGGACAGTCTGAAAGTGATTTGGAGTTCGGGTCTGAACACGTTGGGAAGGACCTGAGGTGAAAGCAGCTCTGCGAGCGGCCGTGAGTCACGCCTCACAGACTGCAGGTAATGAGAGGCTGCTGCTGGTAGCTGTCCAGCCTGGATCCCACTGCAGGTATGAATCCAGACTGTTGTCATAGCAACATCTGTACAGGTGGCTGGCGAAGTTCGTGACTGTCAATCTAGAGGTGTGTGATTATAGAGACTGTGTGTGTGTGTGTGTGTGTGTGTGTGTGTGTGTGTGTGTGTGTGTGTGTGTGTGTGTGTGTGTGTGTGTGTGTGTGTGTGTGTGTGTGTGTGTGTGTGTGTGTGTGTGTGTGTGTGTGTGTGTGTGTGTGTGTGTGCGCTAGTTTCATTTTTCTCAAGATTGAAAACCATTCTTCTGCTCTTTCGTCGTCTCCTTTTGTTTTTCCTGTCCTCCCCCTCCAACTCAACTCATTCTGTTTTGCAGGCAGTCGTGGAAACTATACTAAGAAGAACACCTGATTTAAACCTCAAATAGATGATGTTTTTTAATCTACTCCATGCTATTTTACTGAAGGCCTTCAATACAGAAATTGCTTTAGTCGTCCCTCCTAATCCAGAGAAGCAACGTCCAGTGTTCTCATAAGACACCACAACACCCCCTGCAATAAACACATTGATTGCATTTGATTACTTGGCCACCGTTACATCACCCACTTGTTTGTTGACTACAGCTTTGAAGCCTTGAGTTTCTGGCTTTTTGTCTGACGCAAGCATCGATGTTTGTCATGTACAATGGGATGGAACAATACCTTGTTAGGCGAACAAAATGGAACAATGAACTTTTGTGAACAGAAAACAATCTGTGACATTTTCTAAGATGAATACACCAATCCTACAAAACCTGCTACTGTCCTGGCGGCCCTTTAATCACGTAGACCATACGGCCCAAAGAACTTCCTGCTGTCGAGTAGCTTGTGATCCTGGGGGAAAAAACGTCCTTTTGTTCTAACTAAAACACACTCCCTCTGCAACAAACACACAGACTGTATATAATGTGTCACCCTCACATTACCCGTCAGTTTGATGACTATTGTTTTGAAGCCTAAAGTTGGATGTTAGTTATTTTGTTTGGCATTATCAACATTACAATCTTGTGTTGCTAGATCCCGAAGAGACACGAGAGGTTTGAACTGAGTACGATCAACTTTGAGCACACTGGAAAGACTAAAGCACCCATTGATGATCAACGTCAGAAATGAAGACATCTCTCTTTACTTCTGTCCAATTCTATAACTAACACTCAAAAACCAGCTCAGGGAAAAAGTCTGGCATATAGAGACAGTTTGTGGTGGATAAATCCAATCTAAAACCCACCTATCCCACGTGTGATGGGAGTTCACAGAACTGTCGATAAAGTTATACATATTCAGATTCACGCTGGTCAGGGTGGATGCCAGTGTGCTCCCAGTAACCTGAGTCAGAGAGGGATTACCCTCAGAGAACACTGTCACCCTGTTAACCTAGAAAACAACACTGCAGTGATTCACGTATCCATCACTCCGCTGAATATAGATGACTTTTTTTTCTACGCAGAGTTTCCAGCAGTCAGCCATTGCATCATGGCAGAGTCTCGTTTTGAAAGATCACCGAGTCCAGTTCACTCAGAGGAGAAATCCATCCTCTCCATCCGCTCCCGGCTGCCGTCAGTCTGCATCTGCTGCTCTTTGAATATAAAGAATATCAGTCTGAACCTTTGCTTTTTCAAATCTGGTACACACTTCGTTAACCCACTGACGGACTACAGACTGCAGCGAATCCCTTTGTGATTTAGAGACTGAAAGTGAACTGATTTTGCCTAAAATACAAAGCAACATAACTTTGCTTTACATTTTTTAAATGCTTAAATGTTTTGGCACCTTTCAGCTCATTGTTTTGGTTTTAAGACATCCAAAGACTGTTTGGTTTGCTCTCAGTGCTCGTATCTACACCGTGTTTTAGCAGCATCAAACATCTTTATTCAGCATGAAAAGAAGCTCTAAAGTCTCCTGCAAACTGTCAAGCTTCAACTTCAGCACCAAACAGGAGACGATATAAAAATGCAAAAGCAAAAGCAAGTATTTTGTGTTAAAGGGCCATATTTTCCAGTCTCTACTTTAAAGAGTCCTCTCCTGCTGATGTTCAGGTGTATATCAGTATGTAGAGTCTCTACTTTAAAGAGTCCTCTCCTGCTGATGTTCAGGTGTATATCAGTATGTAGTGTCTCTACTTTAAAGAGTCCTCTCCTGCTGATGTTCAGGTGTATATCAGTATGTAGCGTCTCTACTTTAAAGAGTCCTCTCCTGCTGATGTTCAGGTGTATATCAGTATGTAGAGTCTCTACTTTAAAGAGTCCTCTCCTGCTGATGTTCAGGTGTATATCAGTATGTAGAGTCTCTACTTTAAAGAGTCCTCTCCTGCTGATGTTCAGGTGTATATCAGTATGTAGAGTCTCTACTTTAAAGAGTCCTCTCCTGCTGATGTTCAGGTGTATATCAGTATGTAGTGTCTCTACTTTAAAGAGTCCTCTCCTGCTGATGTTCAGGTGTATATCAGTCTGTAGTGTCTCTACTTTAAAGAGTCCTCTCCTGCTGATGTTCAGGTGTATATCAGTCTGTAGTGTCTCTACTTTAAAGAGTCCTCTCCTGCTGATGTTCAGGTGTATATCAGTATGTAGTGTCTCTACTTTAAAGAGTCCTCTCCTGCTGATGTTCAGGTGTATATCAGTATGTAGTGTCTCTACTTTAAAGAGTCCTCTCCTGCTGAGGTTCAGGTGTATATCAGTATGTAGAGTCTCTACTTTAAAGAGTCCTCTCCTGCTGATGTTCAGGTGTATATCAGTATGTAGAGTCTCTACTTTAAAGAGTCCTCTCCTGGTGATGTTCAGGTGTATATCAGTATGTAGAGTCTCTACTTTAAAGAGTCCTCTCCTGCTGATGTTCAGGTGTATATCAGTATGTAGTGTCTCTACTTTAAAGAGTCCTCTCCTGCTGATGTTCAGGTGTATATCAGTATGTAGTGTCTCTACTTTAAAGAGTCCTCTCCTGCTGATGTTCAGGTGTATATCAGTCTGTAGTGTCTCTACTTTAAAGAGTCCTCAGAATGTCCTTCTAAAACTGATACTATGTGATATTATTTTATTCCACCTTGATGGTAAACAGACTTAGACATTTTGTTTGCCATATAAAAGTAAAACACAACGACTAGGACATAGTTTATATCTTTCAAACCCGTACAAAGTGAATACCAACGTACGCAAACCCTCACACAGCTGTGTTTTAATGTCACATAAACTAAATAGCTGGCTAGAAATCTTTCTATATAGGCAAAAACCAATTTCCCACAGTCTCCTTCAAAGTCAAGTCTCCTTCTCTAAAGCCAATCATCTCCGGCCTCTGCACAGTAATCGCTATGGCCACTGCTTCCATGGCAACGGGGTATACAGTACACTGCCGAAACAGCATGGTGTGTGTTCTCATTAAAGATGAAGACTAGATGTGAGCATGAGCTACTTACGATTCATGTGCTGACTAAATGTGGGCATCTGTACTGACCTGTTTCTCTTTCCATTGCACAATATTGGCTATCAGGAGAAGGGGGGGGGGGGGGGGGGGGTCCATTTTTGAGTCTAAGCCGATAGAAATACCTGCAGATATTGAACATGCACCTGTGGAAATGCACCACGACAATACCAATGTGACCAAAAGCTGGATTCTTCAAATTAAACGTGCAAAAATAAAATTCTAAATCGTCAATTGGGTTTGTTGTTGTTGTTGTTGTTGTTGTTGTTGTTGTACATGTATAGTTACACACAGCTTCCAGTGGTAATAACGCATCACATGACTCGAGCTAAATACAGACAGTATTTGCGTTGAGACAGACATAGATATAATTAGATTCCCGTGCGTGTGCCAATGTCTGTTTTCCCCTCTTGCTCATCCCTGCATCGCAGTGAATGGTTTCATTGGAAAAGTCCATTAGCACTGCTACCCAGAAGGGGGAAAGTAATCCAATAGAAATGAGCTAATCCAAGGTTCTCCACATTGAAATCGGGTTATATTTAGCTGTTTCTCCTGACTCATTGAAGGTTTGTGGAACATGTTCAATCAGGAGGGTCATTGAGAATAGACTTCCAGCCAGCCTTGTGTTATTGGGATGAGTTCAGCTCAGCCTCGTTCCAGTTTACGTGTTTTTCTCTGGTGTTGTTCTTCCCAAAGTCACGTTATGAAAGATGAACAATGGGCAGAAGGAACGGTCAAATCCTGTGACTCATGTTGCTTCATTCATTCATAAAGACGTCCATCTTCGTGGGTTAGAGTTGGCCTTATTCTACGTCAAATTTACCCACATCAAACACAGCCAGGTGGTTTGAGGTGTGTTACAGTCAGAGCGCTATTTCAGATAATACTAAGTAACACTTGCGCTCCTATTGGCTAGCGCTCTGACAGATTGTACCTGATAGCCTAAGGGGCGGGACATCTCTAAGCAGTTGACCAATCACAACAGAGCTGGCCAGCTAACCAATCAGAGCTGACTGGGCTCTGGTTTCAGACAGAGGGTGAAAAAAGGCAGTATGAAAAAAAAAAAATCAATTTCACTTTTTTCTAAAAACTATTTTTTCCCTTTTAGATCAAATTGAATTTCTTCTCATAATTCTGAATGGATCAGATGTTCCCTCTTCTCTGTCAGCTGTTCTGTTCTGTAGGCTCATTCTTTAAGGGTGAATCTCTAGTCCCACTGTTACGCTTCAACACACAGGACTAAAACTAATCTAAATAATCAAACTCAAAAGATCTTTCGGGACATGACAGGAAGCTGTAGGAACTTGCTTTTTACCCCCAGTTTCTGTGGAGAAAAACCTTCATTCCAGTTTGACTTTAGGCATGATGCTATTCAAACTGATCTTCTATAAAAATGAAGCATTAAAAGTCGAGTGTTCATTCAAAGCTCAGCACTTAATGAGAGCACACCATTAATCATCAGAGACCGTTCGCCTGCAGGTGTGGGCGTTCTCATAACCGCTGTGATTCATTTTGCATTGCAAAACTGGGGTCTTCAAGGTATGCTGTGCAATAATGTTGGAATGAACTTTGTGATTCAGATCTCTTTGAGGTTATCCGAACATGATGTGATCCAGTCTCTTCTGTGATTATGTGAAAGCCTTGCTTGTTTTCTTTCGTCTCCTGATGGTGCTCTGCTTGAACGCCTCTCACAGCTTCCGATGAGGATGAATAAAGAAAACGGTGACATTAAGAAAGGCAAAAGTCTGAGGGTCAAGGTCTCATTGTACAGATTCTACATTTTGTTCCTGGCATTGACAGGAAGCAGTTTAAAACGTTATTTCTTTTTACCACAGATGATGAAAACAAGCGGGTACAATATGTTCATTTTTCTGCATTGACAACCTCCCTATTCAAATGGAAACAGAATGACCTGGAGACTGTATGTGAGGGAGTACTTCCCCCTCTTACTGCTGTGTTTCATTCAGATTTTGCAAAGAAAAAAATCACACCTGTTTCCTTCAAACCTGCTGAAAGAATCCCAAAGATTATAGAGAGAAGTGAAGTGATCTAACTTAGCAGAAGCACCCACATGTTCCTTAATATTGCTGCCGTTCTTTATATTTTATAACACGTTTGGATGTTTTAATGGAGCCCTATTGTGCTTTCCTGTAGTGTGTTCTATAGGTTTGTGTGCATGTACATGGTATGCAAACACTAACATCCCAAAGTTTCCTTAAGTTCAGGCAGAATGAGAAAAAACGAAGAGCCTTTTGAACATTAAAGCATGGAAACAAGTCACAGGAGAGGCAGTACATACTGATATGAAGCTGGGAATGAGCACGGATGAATGCAAGTGCAACCAGCAAACAATCTGCTTTAGGAGAAACCAAGCAGCGAGACAAGGCGCAACACCCCAAACTATGTGATCCATTTAGGCATGTTTTATAAAAGTATCTACTGTGTAAGTATTTACCACATTGACACAACACACATTAAGTAAACCACTTCTGACGTAAGTGCATACCACGCATTTTGGTTTCATCAGTCAGCCATGAATGAAGCCTCTTTTGCAACGAGCAGTTATTGCCAGAACGTGACTGTGCAGCAGCCGCACTGTTCCTCTGCAGTGATGGAAACATTGATCCGTTTGTCAGAGCTTTGAAGTGTATATATATATAATGAATAAAACCAACAGGGATTTCAGAGTTAACATCATTTATACAAGTACATATAAGGCTCTGTTCAACACAGACTCCATTGACAGAAACAGTGTTTTCTTGGCCCGCAGTAAAAGCTCTGCTGTTGCATATTGAACAGTTTACGTAATGCATTTGCATAATTGGGACAAAGGGTTTGTTTTTGAATGTCAGTGTCATTTTGGATGTGTGCCAGACAAAGTATTTTAATATGTACCTTGGTCAGCTGGCTTATTCAGAGGCAAATGTTCTACTTTTTAATCCACAACATTTATTTAACACTTTACTTTCTGTCGATGGCGGCCGACAGGTGTAGACGTGTTTCAAGAACCCAACAAAAATGTCCGTTAGGGGACACGCTGCAGCTTCGCAAGACGATGCAAATATAAAAAACACAAATGTGCCAAAACACACGCAGATGAAGAACCGTCTTCACCAACTTGCAAAAACAAAAAGCTGCAATAACTCAAAACACAACGGCAACCAGGGGACACTGAAAGTGACGCACACAGCTGGGACCGGACCGCTTCAGGATCATAAAGCTGGACGACTGTCTCTGTGGGTAGAGTGAGTCTGTCAGGGAGTCTGTCTCAGAACTGAAGGTGTTTGTCAGTATATCTCAAGGTTAGCTACGTTAGCGAGTCATGTGAGCACATTGTTAGAATAAGACCAGAAAACATTTCAGGTGAGTTTCAACAACAGAGACAGAGACCAGCTTTATGATCCTGGTGGACCTGATGGTCCCAAATGTGTGCGTCACTCTTTAGTGTCCCCTGCTTCTTTCAGTGTTTGGTTTCTGCAGCTTTTAGTAACCGCTGCTCATGTTTCCTCAAGTTGGGTTTGGGCACATCTGAATTGTTCTATTTGCATCGCTTCTAAAGCTGCACAGTGTTTCTCTTGTGTTTCGGGCCATGGTAGTGCATTGGCAGCAGTTATCCACCGTATTCCTTACATAGCATAAACAGTAAATATACACATATTAGGATTACAAATATACTTATATCAATACAGCATCTATAAACTACAGAATAGGAAATATACTGTACAAGTTAGAAACATAGGCCAACTTTCTCCCATATTAAATCCATTATGCAAGTGTGCAGAATGGATGCAGTTGTTTTGATGACATTATAGAAACCTGAAGGAAAGAAAAGCCATATTTTATGTTATTTTGGGAATGTGTTTGTCCATAAAAGCTTGCTAACTCCTCCTTCACAGAACAATCAGCCAAAGATGGAACTGTGACTCAGACTGACAGGCTGAATTACGGAGGCCGCTCTGCGACCGGCTTCCGTCACTACAGCCTCTCATAGACAGACACATAAAATGACTATGATCAAATTACAAAGCCTCGTTAATCTCCTTCCCAGGCCGCGATGAAGAGTCCCCCACAGAGAGGTGACGCATGTTTCCTGACGACAGTGTTGAAAAAAGATCAGAAAGTTGACTCTTTTTAACAGTATGCGGTCATCTTCAACCCATCGATGGGGCACCGTCTACGCTCACTGTCAGGACTTACTAAGCTGAGGTCCTGCTTTAAAAACAACTGCCACATATATCCAGAGCTCATACAGCTGGAGTACAAGTACTCAGATCTTGTACTTGAGTAAAAGTAGAAGTACTCAAGTCTTGAGTAAAAGTAGAAGTACTCAGGTCTTGTACTTGAGTAAAGTAGAAGTACTCAGATCTTGTACTTGAGTAAAGTAGAAGTACTCAGATTTGGTACTTGAGTAAAGTAGAAGTACTCAGGTCTTGTACTTGAGTAAAGTAGAAGTACTCAGATCTGGTACTTGAGTAAAGTAGAAGTACTCAGATCTTGTACTTGAGTAAAGTAGAAGTACTCAGATCTTTTACTTGAGTAAAGTAGAAGTACTCAGGTCTTGTACTTGAGTAAAGTAGAAGTACTCAGGTCTTGTTCTTGAGTAAAGTAGAAGTACTCAGATCTTGTACTTGAGTAAAGTAGAAGTACTCAGGTCTTGTACTTGAGTAAAGTAGAAGTACTCAGGTCTTGTATTTGAGTAAAGTAAAGTACTCAGGTCTTGTACTTGAGTAAAGTAGAAGTACTCAGATCTTGTACTTGAGTAAAGTAGAAGTACTCAGGTCTTGTACTTGAGTAAAGTAGAAGTAGCAGAGTGTAGGAATACTCTGTCACAGTAAAAGTATTCTAAATGTTCCTCCAGTGAAAGTAGAAAGTACTCTCCTCTAAATGTACTTAAAGTAGCGACAGTAAAAGTAGTCATTGTCTGATTGGTCCATTTCAGAATAATATCTCTGATATGTTTTATAATGATTGATCATTAAAGTGTTCTCAGAGCTGGTAAAGGTGCAGCTAGTTTGAATGGCTTTGTATACTGCAGGGTAGCTGCTGGATTTACTGCAGGTGAACTACAGTCTGATTTAAGGGAGAACACTTTGATAGTTCTTTATTTTTAATGGAAATGCCTGTTTTAGTGACGTCCTTGTGACTCACCTGCACGCTTCTTTAACGTTAATGATCCCACTTTGGTGTCATTTCCCATCCATCAGCTGCTTCTATCACGGACATCTTCATCTGAATCAATCGTCAGAGACGGGACAGTGTTTACAGACAGAGCTCATGCACCGCTCGCCTCATTTACACCGTAATGAGGAAGGAGCAGAGGAGGGAAAAGTGGAAAGATGTCAGGAGGGGGAGAGAGGAAGCAGAAAGACAGAGAAGGGACATGATATGAGTTAGCTGAGGGAGAAGTTTGAGGAAGGAGCTTCAAATGAGTTGTAGTTGTAGGTTGTTACATCATATCCAAAGTCATAAGTGGCAGACTGTTCTGAAGCCCTGCTGTGTTGGGGACAAGAAGAAAAGAGTATCGTTTAAATATGGATAATGATATAACATTT
>NC_086358.1:1879828-1937328 GCF_036324505.1 Eleginops maclovinus | reverse complement strand
CCTCCTCTTTCTCCTCCCCCCGTCCCCCATCCTCATCTCTCTCTGTGAGGTCCGAAGACTCGACGGCGTCCGACGTGCAGCCGTACTTGGATCGCCTGCTGCCTTGCGTCACCGCGCTGCTCTCTCGCTTCGATCAGGTCAACCAGGTCATGGAGGACGTTCACAACCTGGAGATCAAACTAGAAGAGGCTCAGGCAAGACGGAGGAGGATCAGTGAGGAGGGAAAACGTGCGGAAAAACCCAAGGAAGTGAAGGGAGACGGAAAGGAAGCAGTGAGGGAAGTGAGACACAGGAAGATTGGTCTACTTCACCCCAAAGTCTCACTTCCTTCCTCGTTCTACGCCGCCTCCTCCTCCTGCAGACTCCCCCGTGCACGCAGCACCTTCTCCGAGTCTGAATCGGCCCCCTATCAGCCTCACGCATCCTGCAACAACCCCACTGGACTCTGCGGTTTGCATCCTGCAGCTTCTCTGGGAAATGGCCCGCTGCCCAGGAGGAGAGCATGGCATTCTGGGAGCTCTCACTCAGCCGATGCAGCGCAGAGGATCCTCCAGACGCAAGAGGGTGTTGGAGGGGAATACTTAGCATTCACAGACAGACCCAGGAGCGAAGAAGGGGTCAGACTGCAGGCCAGCGAGGGGGTCCCGGTGAAGAGGAAGGCGTGGACAGAGCAGGACTGAGGTTGATCTGGGTCTAAACTGATCCTGCGTGTTGCTTCTCTGGTAGGAAACAATGAGAAAGCACTAACTCTTCCTCGATAAGTTGGGATATTTTAACCACAAATGCTCAGAGAAGTTGCACGAAAAACAGCAGACGCTGGGTGCATCGCTTTAAGTCAACGCTCTGCACTTCCTCAAGATTAAAAGCAATTAATAAAAGACCCAGAAGAAGCTGCTATGTGGACGGAAGCTCTTACCTACTGCATGATGGAGTAGGGTAATAAAAGGTCTGTCTCATCTGGATTTGTCACGACTAATGCACACAGAAAAGGAGACTTTTGCACGGGAGACAGTTATTAAATAAATCCTTCTTGACTTTCCAAGATCTGACGGCTTCCTTTGCTTCTGTTTCTATTCAATGCACGCACCTGTATGAGAAGTAATGCATGTGTAAGGTGTTCAAAAATCCTGTTGATATGAAACCTAAAGATGGAGGGACGTCAGATCCTTCTGCTGTGAGCGAAGAAACAGAGACACGTTTTATTTAATGGTTTATTTTAGTTAATCTTCACAGTTGTCCTGGTACATATTACTGTCTGTCACTATATGTTATACCTTTTCTAAATGCAGTTATATAAGGATGTTTTATTCCAAAGAGTAAAATGTTCTCTGAGTATTTGTATTTGTTGTATTTGTTTTAATAGTAAATCAGTGATTAAAACAGCGCTGTGTGTTCAGCTTAAAGATAACAGCTCTTTAATGATTTTATCAGCACTCTTTCATTGCATTAGCTATCTAAAGGAAAAGACCTTGATATTAAAGTGAACTCTGTCACTGAACGTCACGAGGTGAATAACTCTAGTGTTTGTCAGTCTGACATTAAAACAAATGAAATATGTAATAAGTTTAAATTCAAGCCTTTAAATATAGATGATGGGCAGTTCTTGTTCCGTAGATTTATGCTCATAACATTATATATGCAAATTTGCAAAATATATAGCAAAGGAGAAACATATTTAGGACTTCCTGTTGTCCTCTGATCAAATCTCACTCAGTTCCTAAGTGTTTTTATGTCAGATTAAGGGTTATTTCAGGTAATTGCTGCAGAAATGACATGTATCATTGATATGTTAGTAATATCTGAGTCTTATGTGTCAATTTAGTGAAATCTATCAATATATTTGCCTTTTATTAGTCACAAATGTGTTTAATTTAGTCAAAATAAGTTTAAAATGTGCTTAAAAAAACGATTTTGGAGATGATTTTTACAACATGCTTCATAAACAGTCATACAGGGAGGAGAGAACAAAGGGTTAACCGTAGAAATGGAAGAATAATAACAGAAGATTGGGAATAAATAGGTTTCTAAACTGTTTTGTATGTAGTAGAACTGCATCATCACCCTTTGACTTTGCAAGAGGAACCAGCCCTGCAATCTTTACTTTCTTGAGGTCAACGATTACCTTTTCCATTTCTTATCTTCACTTATCACTCCTGTGTGTGCTGCCTTATCAAAGTGTACTGCTTAAATGTCAGCCGTCCTTTATAAAAGAGGATGCAGAACCGTGTGCTGGTACTCAGGTCTTTCTTCAGGTGAGTTTGAAACACGTTCATAGACCCACTGAAAAAAGCATGATTTCATAGTGTGATTTATTTCTTACAGTTGATAAACCGAGCCGTGAAAATGAAGTGGGTCTTTGTTCTGTGTGCCATGGTGGCGCTGTCCGAGTGCATTGTCAAGTGAGTCTTTCCCTTCCTCTGAAACATGTTCCTGTATCTCAAAAGTAAATATGACAAATATGAGGCGCTTACGAGGAAGGAAACGTGTGCATCATTAAAGTGTCTCCCCTTGGTGCATTGCAGGGTTCCTCTGCAGAGGGGTAAGACAGCGAGGGAGACCCTAGAGGAGCAGGGTCTGTGGGAGGAGTACCGTCTCAAATACCCGTACAACCCCATGGCCAAGTTCGCCGACAGCTTTGCCGTGGGCAGCGAGTCCATGACCAACGACGCCGATGTGAGTCGCAGCTGCTGGAGACTCAGGCGAACTGAGACAAAGACAAGCTAACTCTCCCTTTGTCTCCTCCTCTTCCTCTCCAGCTGGCTTACTACGGCATCATCTCCATCGGGACTCCTCCTCAGTCCTTCAAGGTCATCTTCGACACCGGATCCTCCAACCTGTGGGTTCCCTCCATCTACTGCAGCAGCACCGCCTGCAGTATGTACAACTAGGGAAGGGAATACAGCATCACACAAGGCTGAGCACTGAGGTCCTTTTGGGAATAAATTGGATGTTTAAGATGATGCATATTGAATAAAGAAGGACCAGGTGACACCTTGATACCATAAGCAGGAAAAAGAGGGATCAGATGGTCTTTAAAGAGGGTTTAGTGGAGAGTTTGGTTGTGATTAAGAATCCAGAGCGAGTAGGTAGGGTTAGAGAAACAGACCCGGGAAGCATTTAGTGTGAACCTTAGGAGGTTTGGGGCTACGTTTAAGGACCTAGATAGGCTTTGTGCATAGGTATAACTAAGGGCTATCGTTAAAAAACTAGCTATAGCTAAAGACTCTCAGACGCATGATCTGTATTGCATCGTCCCTATGCATAAGTTTGAATGAAAATATCTGAGGCCTTTTGATGAGTTTAGGACAGATCAGAGGACATTAAATGTAGGTAGATCAGGATCACACCATATGCTTGACACTGAGGTCCGTTGAGAAACTTGGGAACATGTATATTGAATAAAGAAGGACCAGAGGACACCTCAATCCCATGAGTAACAAAAGAGGGATCCCATGGTCTTTAGAGAGGCTTTAGTGGAGATTTTGAATGTGATTTGGCATCCAGAACGAGTAGTTAGAAGTTCAGTTTAGTAGTTAGAGAACTCTGTAAAGGTAAGCAGACACAGGAAGCATCATATCTGAGCTTTTCCTCCAAGATGTCCCACCTTTTATTTTGGAATTCCTGAGTTTTATTCTCGAAATAGATTCTCGCTATTTCACCATTTGTACCTCAGAGAATATCCACGCTTTTGTTCTTGTAATTTACCCTTTAGTCTGATCTGAATCAGTCTCCTTTTAGTTGTTGAAAAGTCTAGAAAACAGACCATAGTTTAATATTTCCTGTCCTTTAAAATAGATTGAAAACAAGAGATCAAGATCATTAACCCTTAATTTTCCACTGTGTCATTTGCTTTACTTATATTATTCCCGCTAAACTGAAACAGTATTATAAACCTAGTTTAGAACAGATCAGAGGATATGAAATATTGGCAGATTAGTTCTTCTGAAATCAAGATTCCAGACAAGAGGATCTGCTGAAACTAGATCTAAACAAGGGGTTAAAATCAACTGACCTACTTTTCAAAAGCATAATTTGCTTCATTTTTGACTTTCTGTAGGTTATTATAAATCTACACTTTATCAGCAAACATTCATTCTTTTTCCAATTGACTATCTGTACTAGACAACCACGACAAGTTTAACCCCAGCACCAGCAGCACCTTCAGAAACAACGGCCATAGTCTGAGCATCCAGTACGGCACCGGCAGCATGACGGGCTTCCTCGGATACGACACTGTGACGGTGAGGAATTAAAGCTCACACCCTCACTATGTGGGGGGAAATGCGTGCTTATTAATGTGGGTTGCACAACATCTTTCTCTTAAAAGCAAAAGCAAATCATCCCGTTGTATTTGAGAGTGTTTTAATCCCTGTGCTGTGTCTGTCAGGTCGGTGGGCTCGCTGTGAAGAACCAGATCATCGGCCTGAGTCAGACCGAAGCTCCCTTCATGCAGTACATGCGCGCTGACGGCATCCTCGGCCTGGCCTACCCACGCCTGTCTGCATCCGGAGCTACACCCGTCTTCGACAACATGATGAAGGAGGGTCTGGTCAACCGCGACATGTTCTCCGTGTACCTGAGCTCGTAAGCACGGTCGTAACTTTGCAGCATCCAGAGAATGCAGGAACGAGTCGTTGAACCAGGACATTCGAGACAGTTCTCCCCTTGTCTTTGCAGTAACTCTCAGGAAGGCAGTGTGGTGACCTTCGGCGGCATCGACCCCAACCACTACTCCGGTTCCATCTCCTGGATCCCCCTCTCCAATGAGCTGTACTGGCAGATCACAGTGGACAGGTAGAGAACCATGAGCATCACAAATCCTCCAGAAATCTCTCCGAAGCAACGTTATACTCTTAGCTAAAGGGTTCTGATGCATGATGTCCTGTGTCTCTTTCAGTGTCACTGTCAATGGTCAGGTTGTGGCCTGTAATGGCGGCTGCCAGGCTATCGTGGACACCGGTACCTCCCTGATTGTCGGACCTCAGAGCAGCATCAGCAACATCAACAGCAGGGTGGGGGCTGTCAGCCAGAACGGAGACGTAAGTGCCAGAAAAAGACTAAAAGATATTCCTGCAGCTTCTTGTTTTTGAAAGAACGGCAGAACCTAACTCTAACACTCCGTCATCCTTTCCTTTCTCTTTGCTTCAGTACATGGTCAACTGCAACAACATCGCCCAAATGCCGGATGTGACCTTCCACATCCACGGACAGGCCTTCACCATCCCAGGCTCTGCCTACGTCCGCCAGGTAAGTCTCTGTAGTTCCTTTATAGCCCAACATTAGCCTCCTTTAGCTTAGCGGTGGTGACATGAAGTCATGTGACCGTGCTGTAGTTCCTTTATAGCCCAACATTAGCCTCCTTTAGCTTAGCGGTGGTGACATGAAGTCATGTGACCGTGCTGTAGTTCCTTTATAGCCCAACATTAGCCTCCTTTAGCTTAGCGGTGGAGACGTGAAGTCATGTGACCGTGCTGTAGTTCCTTTATAGCCCAACATTAGTTGCCTTTAGCTTAGCGGTGGTGAGGTGAAGTCATGTGACCGTGCTGTAGTCTGTCTAATGGAAAGATACCATTGGCTTTTTGTCGAGGAGACCAGGGAGTTGCTAGTTTCTAGGTTGGTTTACAGAAATACATCCTCCCTCCACTACTTTTTACTTCCCCCCCAACTAAAACTCTCCCACTCCAACAGTCTCAGTACTATGGCTGCCGTACTGGCTTCGGAGACGGAGGAGACAACCTGTGGATCCTGGGAGACGTCTTCATCAGACAGTACTACTCCATCTTCAACAGAGCCCAGAACATGGTGGGTCTGGCCAAGGCTACATAAGCAACCTGGAGTCACTCCTACAGTTCCAAGCTCTTTCTAACAATCACATGTACATCTCATTGTTGTGTAGTAGGACTTCAGAGACAAATCTTTTCCCTTCTCTAAAAGATGATTATATTTCCTCATATCTAATAAAAGACAGTTGAATCTGATTGACTGGTGTATCAGTAAACTGTACGATAAATAAACATACCACAGGAAGACACCACTTTTTATTATTTCACTGTTTAGGTTTTCTTTTCATTCTTTTATATGTTGTATCTTGGGTAATATTAGGCTGTCTTTGGCTCACATTTCCCCTCTGTGGTACGAATAAAGGTATTCGGATTTTAATGTAAGAGGGCACGGAAACAGAAACATTTGATGAGATTTTAGGGTATTTTTGCCTCAATTGGACAGTAGGAGAGTTTAAATGAGGGATGGAAAGAGGTACGAAATGCAAATCATTAACTAAGCCTTCAATTATATTCAGATGCACTGTAAACAAAGATTTAGTGACATTAAAGTTTGAAGCTAATACCGAAAAACCTGTATTTGTTAAGAAAGTACATCCTGGTTTTGGTCATACGTTGGTGACTGACTCACAATCTTGTAGAGTTTCTCTCCTCACTATCCTTACCTGGATCTGTATGCAGTGAAATAAAACACAGGCAGTAATATCTAGGAAGTGAGATCAGTGGAGTAAAGTAACCAAGTACATTTACTCAAGTACAGTTTTGAGGTACTTGTACTTTACTTGAGTATTTCCATGTTCTGCTACTGTGTACTTTTACTCCCCTACATATATTTAGTTGCTAGGCAGATTAGGATGAATGATGGTAAATATAATCTCCCTTAAATCAGACTGTAGTTCACCTGCAGTAAATCCAGCAGCTACCCTGCAGTATACAAAGCCATTCAAAGTAGCTGCACCTTTACCAGCTCTGAGAACACTTTAATGATCAATCATTATAAAACATATCAGAGATATTATTCTGAAATGGACCAATCAGACAATGACTACTTTTACTGTCGCTACTTTAAGTACATTTAGAGGAGAGTACTTTCTACTTTCACTGGAGGAACATTTAGAATACTTTTACTGTGACAGAGTATTCCTACACTCTGGTACTTCTACTTTACTCAAGTACAAGACCTGAGTACTTCTACTTTACTCAAGAACAAGATCTGAGTACTTCTACTTTACTCAAGTACAAGACCTGAGTACTTCTACTTTACTCAAGTACAAGACCTGAGTACTTCTACTTTACTCAAGTACAAGATCTGAGTACTTCTACTTTACTCAAGAACCAGATCTGAGTACTTCTACTTTACTCAAGTACAAGATCTGAGTACTTCTACTTTACTCAAGAACAAGATCTGAGTACTTCTACTTTACTCAAGTACAAGACCTGAGTACTTCTACTTTTACTCAAGTACAAGACCTGAGTACTTCTACTTTACTCAAGTACAAGACCTGAGTACTTCTACTTTACTCAAGTACAAGATCTGAGTACTTCTACTTTACACAAGTACAAGACCTGAGTACTTCTACTTTAACTCAAGTACAAGACCTGAGTACTTCTACTTTACTCAAGTACAAGACCTGAGTACTTCTACTTTACTCAAGTACAAGATCTGAGTACTTCTACTTTACTCAAGAACAAGATCTGAGTACTTCTACTTTACTCAAGTACAAGACCTGAGTACTTCTACTTTTACTCAAGTACAAGACCTGAGTACTTCTATTTTACTCAAGTACAAGATCTGAGTACTTCTACTTTACTCAAGTACAAGACCTGAGTACTTCTACTTTAACTCAAGTACAAGACCTGAGTACTTCTACTTTACTCAAGTACAAGATCTGAGTACTTCTACTTTTACTCAAGTACAAGACCTGAGTACTTCTACTTTACTCAAGTACAAGACCTGAGTACTTCTACTTTACTCAAGTACAAGATCTGAGTACTTCTACTTTACTCAAGTACAAGATCTGAGTACTTCTACTTTTACTCAAGTACAAGACCTGAGTACTTCTACTTTACTCAAGTACAAGACCTGAGTACTTCTACTTTACTCAAGTACAAGATCTGAGTACTTCTACTTTACTCAAGTACAAGACCTGAGTACTTCTACTTTACTCAAGTACAATACCTGAGTACTTCTACTTTACTCAAGTACAAGACCTGAGTACTTCTACTTTACTCAAGTACAAGACCTGAGTACTTCTACTTTACTCAAGTACAAGATCTGAGTACTTCTACTTTACTCAAGTACAAGATCTGAGTACTTCTACTTTACTCAAGTACAAGACCTGAGTACTTCTACTTTACTCAAGTACAAGATCTGAGTACTTCTACTTTACTCAAGTACAAGATCTGAGTACTTCTGCTTTACTCAAGTACAAGATCTGAGTACTTCTACTTTACTCAAGTACAAGATCTGAGTACTTCTACTTTACTCAAGTACAAGATCTGAGTACTTCTACTTTACTCAAGTACAAGATCTGAGTACTTCTACTTTACTCAAGTACAAGATCTGAGTACTTCTACTTTACTCAAGTACAAGATCTGAGTACTTCTACTTTACTCAAGTACAAGACCTGAGTACTTCTACTTACTCAAGTACAAGACCTGAGTACTTCCTCCACCTCTGCCAAACACACAGCTGAAACTCCCTCCTGGTGCATGAGAGCAAATAGGAGTGCATGCCAGTGGTATGAGGAAGATCATCGTATGATTCCTCGTCTCACCACGCATTCAGAAACCTGTTGGACGGCTTCAGGTGACCTCTTTTACCACCCTGGCACTGCGAGAGGAACACGGCAGCATGGAGCTAACATCACTGACAGTGTAAGGACTTCTGCTCTCTGAGGTTAGAAGGATCTCAAGGAACGCTGGGAGTCACCTCGGCAGAGTAAGTTCCATTTATTTTAGTCTTTGTCTGTTTTGGGTTTTATTTTATGGCAAACATATCAACGTTAGCTGCAGAATAAGATGGTGGAAGACGTAGAAACACTTCAAGTAAAAGTCAACATGAGAATTCAACATGTTACTTAAGTAAAAGTACATGAGTATTATGAGCGAAATGTACTCAGTATGCAGAAGAGCTCTCTTCACAGTGTTTTTTCCTCATAGTGTGTTGTGTTACCCTGCTTTATAAATACATGGAGCTTAAATAATGTGCTTTTTCAATGTGCGGCCAATTTACTAACTCATTACTTTGTAAAATACTGGGTATATTGGTAGTACAGTGTTGAATTGTGTCATATATCATGTGTTTTACATGTGTTAAATACATGTAGAAGTATCCAGTACAGTGTATAAGTAGAGCACTCGATTAATGTACTTCAGCCATAGCAAAGGAATGCATCGTTAAGAAGGTTTTGTGTTTTTTGCAGGAATAGAGAGGACGATGTCTGCAGAAAAAGGCAGGAGCGAGGTCAGGAGCTACAGTGACTGGATGTCCCGACTCCCACCTGAGCTCCACAACAACCCTCTCTATGATCTGACCATACCAGGTAAGAGGCGGCTCACACTGATCCTGCGAACAGGCATGGCGTGTGTGGTTAAAGTACAGCCCATCAGAATTAACATGTTGGAAACAGAACATCGATAAGACGTCCCAAAGTGAAGTGCATGTTGTTTCCCCGTGCAGAATATAACAAAACATGTCCTTTTATCTACTCTTTAACCTCTTAAAGGAGCCCTCCTGTGCTACTTTTCAGGGTCATAACAGTGTGTTTGTTATTCCCTAGGAAGCCACGACTCCATGAGCTATGACCTGGACCTCAGCTCTCGTATAATAGAACCGGATCGACTGAAGAAACTGAGCAAAATGTACTGTGTGAGGAAGCTAGTGTGCAAATGGGGGAGGACTCAGGTAAGATGTGTTTATTACCTGTGTTTGTGCATTAAAGGAAGGAAGGAAGGGAGGGAGGAAGGAAGGAAGGAAGGAAGGAAGGAAGGAAGGAAGGAAGGGAGGGAGGGAGGGAGGGAGGGAGGAAGGAAGGAAGGAAGGAAGGAAGGAAGGAAGGAAGGAAGGAAGGGGATAGACACAAGGGAGGGAGAGATGGACGAAAGAAGGAAGGAAGGAAGGAAGGAAGGAAGGAAGGAAGGAAGGAAGGAAGGAAGGAAGGAAGGAAGGAAGGAAGGAAGGGAGGGAGGGAGGGAGGGAGGGAGGGAGGGAGGGGATAGACACAAGGGAGAGAGAGAGGGACGAAGGAAGGAAGGAAGGAAGGAAGGAAGGAAGGAAGGAAGGAAGGAAGGAAGGAAGGAAGGAAGGAAGGGAGGGAGGGAGGGAGGGAGGGAGGGAGGGAGGGAGGGAGGGGATAGACACAAGGGAGGGAGAGAGGGACGAAGGAAGGAAGGAAGGAAGGAAGGAAGGAAGGAAGGAAGGAAGGAAGGAAGGAAGGAAGGAAGGAAGGAAGGAAGGAAGGAAGTGTTTTTTGACCTCTGTAACGGTGTGGGGTGTGGGGTGTGGGGTGCAGGAGGAGAGCATCACGAAGCAGCTGGATGCAGGGGTTCGGTACTTGGACCTAAGGATCGCTCGTAAGGACAACGACCCCGACCCCAAACGACTGTACTTTTATCACGGGCTGCTCACCCACACTGATGTGGAGGTAAGGACGGGCTGTTCTACCATATGAACAAAGCCTCTTTCTACCATCTTGACATCTACCTACAGTTGAGAGGAAGTCCACTTTGGTATCCGGATCGTTTCCCTCTCCCAGGAGATTGTATTTCTCTGAGTGTTTTAAGGGACACTAATGGCCAAAATGTATTAAAACTTCATCAAAAGTCGTAGCATGGGCAAAGGAAGGACACATCTATTCAACATCTACTCCTCATTGGATCGCTCCCAGTCAGAACAAAACATGCAAACTTCACTTTGAATTGAGGCTAAAAAGTTGTCTTTTTGCAGCAAAATGATGCAGATTTTCACATAATGTTATTACTTCTTGCAGGATCAACTGTATTCAAAATGTTGATTCACAAACTGTCTTCTCTCTGTTTAATGAATAGTCTTTATTCTGTTGCTTTTACTTTGTTTATCTTGAGTGGTAAGGCTTATCTGAAGTCCTTTAATGTCTGAAATGTGCTTTGTAAATAAACGTAACTTTAATATTATCCCATAGACACAATTCCTCTAGTTTATGAAATGGACTTCCAGTATCCTCAGACTCTAGACTGTGAAGCCAGTATAAAAATGAACATCTTGCAGATAATGAAAACTGAACCTTTAAGGCGATGATGTGTGACATTTGCGTTGACAAAATATAAGACACTTTATTTTTGATATCTGAGGAGGGACAAAGCAGACTTGTGACCAGAGTTTTGGGATCAAATGAACAACCAAAACAAGGTTAAAATAAAACCTAGGCCACAGTTTTTCTCATGCCTTTACTCAAAAGGTTAGACCAGATCAAAATCACTTCCCGTTGATGAAATGTGCCGATACTTAAAAACTGTTCTGCCCGGTTACAGACTATCCTCAGGACGATAAATGAGTGGGCGGAGAGGCACCCCAGAGAGATCCTCATCCTGAGTTTCTCCCATTTTAAAGGCTTCGTCAGGCGGTATGAAGATCAGCTGCACTGCCATCTCATCAACTTCATCAAGACCTTGTTTGGAGCCAAACTCTGCAAAAGGGTAAAGCAACCTTCCATTGAAACCAGACACATTTAAAGCACCTGAAGTCAGTAACACCTGTCCTGTGTTCAAGCAGCACCCCTATCCCACCCTGAGGAGCTGCTGGGACAACGGTACGAACGTCATCATCTCATATGACTATCCGGCAAGTATGCACAAGGAGATTTGGGGCAAAATACCGTATTACTATGGCGACAGTATGAGCATCACAAAAGTTGAGTCCGTACTTCGTCACACTCTGGAAAAGGAAAGGCCCAACAAGTGTGAGTTTTGTCTTTCCTTCTGGGTGAATATACATGCTTTTTTTATTGGGTTTGTTGACTGCATGTCTTAAAGAAGCCCTGTTCTGCTTTTTGGGGTTCCTGTAGTGTAGGTTTCTGTGCATGTCAATGGTCTGCAAAGGCTAGAATCCCTGTCTTCCCTCTACACTTCATCCCAGATAACATCCATGCAGTGTCAAAACACAAGCCACAAGTTATAAATGCATCATCTGCTGCATGATCGTTTAAATACAAAGCCTGTTAACATAAGAAACTCACATAATTTCACTTGCAATTCACACTAACTATTGCAAAAAGACATGCATGTGTAAGAGAAAGCATTGTGATATGGTTCAGCGAATGGCTAGATGAAAGGATGGTTGATCACTCTTGCACAACCTGCAGGTCTGTTCGTGTGTGGGCTGAACCTCACTCTGCCAGAGGACATCAGAATCATCAAGTACATCTTCTTCAGGATGTGCGACAGCTTCACCAAAGTCATCGCGTGGAGACTGCCTCGGCTGCTGCGCTGGGTCACACAGCAGGGGGCCAAAACTCCCATGAACATCGTGGCCTCGGACGTGGTGACTCTGGACGGCTTTGTCGCCACCGTTGTCCAGCTCAACACTTCGAAATGTGTGAAAGTATAGGAGAGTGTGTCTCATTCTGTGTCTTTTTGAAGGATATTTTAAAAAGTGGATCCGTCCTTAATCTGTGCTGCATAGTTGAATGTTAATCTAACTTATGTCTTGATCAGCACTACAGAAAAAGCTACATTTTCTGAGTGTATTACTGTTTAAATGGCAGGTTGTTTATAAAACACCGCAGTTGTTTTAAAGAAATATAATATGGCACACACACAATTTACAACCGTTATTTTCTGTGGCATTTTTGATTTTTAATACATTTGTATCTAATGTGCAGAGTCAGATACAAAAGGAATCCTTGTCTGAAGTACTGAATTGTAAATAATGAAAACCATATATTAATTATCATGCACTTGTATTATGTTAGTGTGTGCAGGAATCCAGGGAAATAGCATGTATCTGTATTATAGTCCTACATCTGGTGTAAAAGATGCCATTTTAAATGCATAATTAAATGTTTTAAAGACCAGGGGACAATGCATTCTGAGTGTCTGAGTGTGTGCTTATTTCTTATAGAAACTAAGGTTGAGCTTCCAAAATTCCAAAAATAAAAGACATTCTTGCAAAATGCACTGCAAAAATCTCGGTTCCTCCCCAACCATTGATGCGTTACTTTAAACACACACTGATTGTTCCGCATGTCCCTAACCTGTTGGCGCCTCATGGTACTGCAATAACATGCACACCTCCATGCATGGAAGTTTGGGCTGCTCTCTTTAAATTAAGTGGCTAACACTAGCTTGCTAAAGTCACACTTGCAGGATTAGGATGATAACACTGGCATGGCGTCGCTCGGCCTGCAGGAATAGCCGTGTGGATCCTGCTGCACGCCTTTTAGCTGCAGCTTTTCTGGCATCGGACAGTCCTCTGCAGAACTCAGGGGGAAACTTAAGGTGTTTCAGACCGAACCATCCCCACCCACCAAGCAGCAGATCCCCGCTGCACCACCACCTCCACCAACAGCAGCCGGCCTACCACCGCAGGTAAAGCCACCACAGCTAACTGGTTACTACACGTGCATTACTTAGAGGTTGTTGCAGCAAAGCATGCATGCATAATTTAGCAACACAATGCATGGTAGGTCAAATGATGACAAGTGGAAGGATGTTTTCTGTGTGGTAGTGTATGCACGTGATTTGGACGAACATAGGAAACTCCACTCAACTTGCATTTCACATTAACTATTGCAAAAAGACGTGCTTCTGTAAGAAAATGCATTGAATTAAGGTCAGAATGCGTTACATTTTAATTCGGTGTACACACAAGACACACATCAGCTTTTTTTACAAATTATTTATAACCTTTATTATTATTATTATTCGACGCGTTCTGCTAACGGCTAAATCAAAGCTAGCACATCGGGTTACATGTTAACAAGCTAATCCATATGTGAACATGTGTCATATTTATTACAGCCGAATCTGAAAACAAGTCTAATTAATCGGATAATATGTTCATTTCTGTTATTCAAGCCTTGCACCATTGCCAATACACAAATATAGTTAAATTGTGCATTATTCAAACGGGGTTTGACATGTGTGTCCTTGGGCTAACAGCTACAGTGTTTGACAGCTGTAGTAGTAGCTCCTTCACTATTAGCTAGCATGCAACGTGATATTATGGTGTGTTTTAATACCGTGCATCCTGGTGAAACCCTTAATGTCAGACTATATAGTGAAGTTGCTCGTTATCAAAGCTCCATGCTGTCCAAAATGCCTTTACCTTTTAAGTAGTTGTTATTATAGCAGCACGTATGGTTGCCCTCTCCTGTGTTGTTGACATCATGACAGCATTGCATCACACACGTGTTGACATCAGACAATTTGACTTATGATTAGCAGGAGAAATACACGTTATTGATTGCCAAACATGTCCTTTTTACTATCATGGTAATGAAACACGAGGCAAAAGTGCACAACACAACGAACCCGACTATAAACCTAATTGGATTGCAACCTTTTCTAGAATTATACGTGTGTTTTCCTGCTAGGGAATGCAAAATGTGTCATGCATATCTGTTATGTAGTTTATTATTGCACAAATCCTCTGGACACAAGTCATTTCTCAGTATTACAATTACAAACCCTTTTTCAATCAAATACAGAATATTTAAAAATCTGATGCAGATCAAATCGCTTGATCTCTGGAGTCAATAACGTTGCAGAAATGTAACCCTTGAAACGTGTCTAGCTATTGCAGATTTCTAGACATTGTCTTCAACAAAGCGTGACTTTAATTGTGTGTGTCTGTGTGCGTGTGTGTGTCCAGATCATCTGCGTTCATGAGCATGGCGTCCGGGGGGGATGAAGCGCCTCCTCACAAACACTCCAACCGGCTGAGCATGGAGAGATCTCCCTACCTGCTGCAGCACGCTCACAACCCTGTGGACTGGTGAGGGCGTCACATTTATTAAAGCTCATTTAATTCAGTCATATTTAATATTTGCACATTTTGTAGGAACACTGCCTCACTGCATTTACATGTTAATCAAACAACTGCAGCACCTTTTACAATGTTTATAGGATGCTATGTATTTTGTCATAGATCATAGAGTATTCTCACTTCTTATTATGTAGTCTTTCTGCTGTTGATATGTACTATTAATGTGCTTAATATCATGTGTGTTTCTTGCAGGTATCCGTGGGGAAAAGAGGCTTTTGACAAGGCAAAGAGTGAAGACAAACCCATCTTTTTATCAGGTCAGAAGCCGCTGTCACACTATGAACTAATATGCATTTTATTTTGGACTTACTTTACTCTGAATACATTTTTTTTTGTGTGAGAAAAGAGAAATTAAATCATACCGACACATACCTGGAGGTCCACTAGTGGATAGGTTTTGCAAATTAATACGTATTTAATCTAATGAGTAACATAAAGAAACGTGCACACTTAGATTCTTTATGTGTAGATTTATGTTCAGTTCCACATATGAAGTATTTATTACGTTAATGTTATTGTTTATTTCATATTATTATGTATTTATGAGGTTGAGTTTGTTTTCAGTTTCAGATTCATAGGTTCCAATTACTTTGAGTTTAATTTTCAGATTATTGTTTTTATACCTTTGAGTTTGATGTTCAATTCCATATTTAAATACTTATTTCAGTATACTTTTAATTTCATGTTCAGAACAAGTTTTATATATTATTTAGGTATATATTACTTTGTCATTCATTTTTTAGTTCTAGATCAACGTTCAGTCTAACGTTCCTGCAGTTTTGGAGTTTTTATTGTTACTTTCTCTTAGTTTTTGACAGTTTTCCACCTTTTTCTTATTTATCATCCTATGGAAATCCATTTATGTCTTCACTCTTCATTCTTCAATCTGATATGAGAACACTTTAAATATCACCTCTCCTTTTCCTCCCCCTTCCTCTCTGACCCTCAGTGGGTTACTCCACCTGTCACTGGTGCCACGTCATGGAGAGAGAGTCTTTCGAAGATGAGGAGATCGGGAAAATCCTGAGCGATAACTTCGTCTGCATCAAGGTGGACCGAGAGGAACGGCCGGACGTGGACAAGGTCTACATGACCTTTGTGCAGGTGTGTGTTCAGGTACATTCAAACTTGGTCCTTTATTTTCCTCTCTGCTGATCACGTTTGGTTTATGATGTCCACAGGCGACATGCGGAGGGGGAGGTTGGCCCATGAGTGTGTGGTTGACCCCCGAGCTTCACCCTTTCATTGGAGGAACTTACTTCCCCCCTACAGACCATGCCCGAAGACCCGGACTCAAAACTGTGCTCACCAGAATCATGGAACAGGTACAGGCGCTCCTATTGGCTAGCGCTCTAACACATAGGCTAAGGGGCGGGACATCTTTAAGCAGGTTGACCAATCGCAACAGAGCCGTCCAGCTAATAAAGTAGCATCATTTAATTTAATATAATGAACATATGAAACACATGTATAATAATAAATAAATCTAAATAAATAAATAAAAATGTTTAAAGGAAATTTAAATAAATAAAACATATTACAGGTAATTTAAATAAATCCAAAATATTGAATAAAACTAGTGAAAATATTACAAATTATTATGAAAAAAATGCACTTTATCACAATTTAAAATGGAAAACCTGTGCAGTTTTAAATATTTAGCATTGATGAGAATTGTGCAAAAAATACAGAGTAACCTGCAATGTTGACATGCATTGATTGGGACTCTTCCGCCCCTCAGTGGCAGAATAACCGTCCGGCTCTGGAGTCAAATGGAGAGAGGATCCTGGAGGCTCTGAAGAAAGGCACGGCGGTCTCTGCAAACCCCGGAGAAATCCCTCCTCCGGCTCCAGATGTGGCCCAGCGGTGTTTCCAGCAGCTGGCGCACTCCTACGAGGAAGAGTACGGAGGATTCAGAGATGCTCCCAAGTTCCCCACACCAGGTAGGATCAGCAGGAACCAGAGCGGCCATGCAGCCCAGAGCTCCTCTAACCCCTGTTTCTCCCCCCTCCTCTCCCTCCTCAGTGAACCTGATGTTCCTCATGTCCTTCTGGTCGGTGAACCGCTCCTCCTCAGAGGGGGTGGAGGCTCTGCAGATGGCGCTGCACACTCTGAGGATGATGGCGCTGGGGGGCATCCACGACCATGTGGCTCAGGTTCAGTTAAAGAGCAATTAGTGGATGGCATTCTGGGCTCTTTCCAATTAAGCCAATTTCTACTGTTTTATTAACCAGAAATGAAAATCATTAAGCTGGAATGAGGTTGTTTATTTACAGGCACACATCGTATGTCTCTTTCTACATAATTATACTTTGTTTTCTAGTCTTGAGTTCAGGTCAGATGTGCGTTTAAAGTTTTGACTTTTTAAAGACATGCATAATTTAGCATTACAGTTACAAAGTGCTTTGGATTAAAAGGACACCTTAAATACACACAAAGATAAAACAAATGCAGTTTAACACATGATAAAGCCCAGATATGAGCATGAAATAGATAATATATTGCATTCTAACTGAACGTTTATATATGTTTGTCTTTCTGTCTCCTGTCTGCAGGGTTTCCATCGTTACTCCACTGATATCTCCTGGCATGTTCCCCACTTTGAGAAGATGCTGTACGACCAGGCTCAGCTGGCTGTGGCCTACATCACTGCCTCCCAGGTGTGTGTGTGTGTGTGTGTGTGTGTGTGTGTGTGTGTGTGTGTGTGTGTGTGTGTGTGTGTGTGTGTGTGTGTGTGTGTGTGTGTGTGTGTGTGTGTGTGTGTGTGTGTGTGTGTGTGTGTGTGTGTGTGTGTGTGTGTGTGTGTGTATAACAAGGTAAATATCCCTCTGTCATTGTGTATCTCTCTTATCCACTTCAGTGGACATGATGGTATCTGTACGGGTGAATCTGAGCATGTGTGTGTGTGTGTGTCTGTGGCTGTACAGGTGTCAGGTGAGCAGCTGTTTGCAGACGTGGCTAAAGACATCCTGCTGTACGTCTCCAGAGACCTGAGCGACAAGGTGAGTCAGATTCAAATCAGCCAATCAGGTAACATCTCTATCAACGAGGTAAACGGAGAAATAAACGACGTTTCCTCATTTTCATTAAATGAAGAAGACCTCAATCAACTCCTTACTGTATTAAGACTGAGTCTTCTTTATAAACAGGCTCAGATAAACGTTACTGAGGGAGGTGGTGCTGCTTCACATATATTTTAATTAAAGGGACGTTAGGAAACGGTTAGCTTGTCACTGTAGGTTACCGTTAATGTATTGAACTACATGTTGCAAAGGAGTCATTAAAAACTGAGCTTTATGAATCTGAGGCTGATGAAGCACGACAATTAGCTGTAAACTCCCCCTGGAGATTGTGTGTGTGTGTGTGTGTGTGTGTGTGTGTGTGTGTGTGTGTGTGTGTGTGTGTGTGTGTGTGATGAATGAGCAGACAGCAGCGAACGTGATAATCCCTGAGGATTTATAATGTAATTACACCGTAATGAATTAGCATCGCAAAGGTGATTTACTACAGTGTGTGTGTGTGTGTGTGTGAGCGAGCCGTTGTGCTACAGGAGCTGGGGTCTGTGGCCTCCCTCAGTTGTCAGCAGGACTGGTTGTATACTCAGGTTCTTTAAAGACACATTAACTGATTCCTGTCACTGTGGTTTTGGCCCTGAGCGAAGCCTCAATGAGTTACACGCAGCTCTCACAGCCTTCAGACCAGGTAATTGGTTAATTGATCCGTGTCAGATTTGCAGCTCTTAAATCTGCTGTGTATGCAGTCCTTTATGCAAAATCAGCCGGCTATTATATAATAGATTTAGAAACTGAATGTTTGATGTATCCCAGGGGGAAATGAGGTTTTAAAAAATAACAATAACAATAAAATAAAATGGAATTAAAATACTTTCATAAATCTAAAAAAATAATGTAAGATTGTGCAATAAGTATTAAAAAAATAATACAAATGTCTATAAACACAAGGACATTTAAATACAAAATGTGCAGTAAAAGTGCCGAAAAATATACAAATATAAATAATGAATGTTGTGTAAACCCCAAAGTTAAATACCATTAAAATAAAACATTTATAGTAAGTAGTTTAATAAAAAACTGCAATAGAAATACAATCAAATTATTATATGAACATACTCATTTTAAATATAAATGTGCAATAAATAAAATAAAAACTAAAATATAATAAACATATGTATAAGAGAAGTTAAAGGGAAGAAACAAGAAAGATTTAAACATAAAAAGTTCAAACAGATTTCCCTCTCCTTCATTCCCGTCTCTTCTCTGCAACAGTCCGGAGGTTTCTACAGTGCAGAGGACGCAGACTCTGTCCCGGCGTCGGGGGGGCCAGAGAAGAGAGAGGGGGCTTTCTGCGTCTGGACGGCAGCAGAAGTTCGGGATCTGTTTCCAGATGTGGTGGAGGGATCCACTGGAGCGGCCACTCATGCGGACATCTTCATGCACCACTACGGGGTCAAAGAGCTGGGCAATGTGACTCCAGAACAGGTGAGTTCATTTATGATCACATGTATCTGCTGCCAGTGACCTTCTGTTGTTTGTAAGGATTTTTATTTTATGTTCATTTTTATTTGTATTATTTATTTATTTTGGTTTTATCATTTGGTTTTTATTTTTTTTACTGTCCTATTTTTGTTTTATACAAATATTTTTATTAAATTTTCTTTTGTTTTATCTTTTTATTCTTTTATCTTTATCTTTATTTTTAGCTTCTCATGTTTATATCTATATTATTTAATTTAATTTAACATTTTTCATTTTAATTAATATCTTAAATTTTTTTAATTTATATTATATATTTCTTATTATTACTTCTTTTACTGCTACTTTTTAAACTGATATTTATATAAATATCTGTATATCATTTTCTTACGGTACAGTATATTTATTTAAATAAACCCAATTTAAAAACACATTTAAATAACATAAAAAGAAACACAACGTTGAATTATTATACATTTCTCCGGACAGTTAAAGGTGTGTGTTTATATCTGAGCTCAGCCTCTAATCTCTGGTTCTCTGTTTCTGCTGCAGGACCCCCACGGGGAGCTGGGGGGTCAGAATGTGCTGATCGTGCGTTACTCCGTGGAGCTGACAGCTGCTCGGTTCGGCCTCAGCGTGGACAGAGTCTCCGAGCTACTGAGCACCGCCAGAGGCAAGATGGCCGACGTGAGGAAGACCAGGCCCCGCCCACATCTGGACACCAAGATGCTGGCCTCCTGGAACGGTAACGTAAACAAAAACAAGAAAAATGGAAAAAAAGTAAATAAAATAAATAAAGTACGACTAAAAATAAAATACATAAATAATTCAAACAAACATAAAATAAAAGGGACAGTTTGTGTTTATTGTTTTACTCTCTTTATTTGAGTTTTTAGCAGCGTTTTACAAACAAAGTCACTCTTTATTCTGCTGCTTGTTCTTAAGCTTAAACCACATTGTTTATACTTAGATTTGAAAGAATATCTGAAAGAAGAGAAATAAATAAAACAAATCTAATAATTAGTTTATTCCATTTTAATTATATATATATTGAAACATATAGAGCGTCATCCTCAGGGTAATGTGATACAATTAACTAACCAAGAAAACAACGTTGCTTACCTCACAGGGTGCATGTAAATCTACATATTCAGTAGGATGCATGATACGTAAATATAATACCTGCAGCCTAACAAGGTGTGTGTTTAATGAGGTCATATAAGAGCTGTTTTTGTTTTATATCAGACATTAAAGTGCAGTAAGGTTAAAGAGGTCACGATGCAGGGATTGATGTTGACATACTGTGCAGTGTGTGTTTGGGCATAACCTAATGACCTCATCACGTATTGATTACTGTGCTTTGATGTTTCATACTGAGGTGAGGCTGTTTATATAGTAAGATAAACTATGCTTATACCGCTCTTTATCAGGTCTCTGGACCCCTTAAAGCGCTCCACATAGTACGAGTCCTTCACCCATTCACACCTCATTCATGCAGAGCAGCACCACTTGCTCTAGGGAAGCTAACACTCACACACACTCACACACCGTTGGCCATCAGGAGCAACTCAGGGTCCTATTGAAAGAATCCAGGTGCAAACTGCGTAAAACACACACATTTAATGCATGCCACAATAGCTGTTCTGCACAGTGTGGAGCGTCTCCATGAAACCAGTTAATAACGAATGACCTGCTGCTCATTTACAAATCTGTCCTACTATCTAACTCGGGGTTGTGATTGTTTCTGGGGGTCACCAGATGGACCAAAAACTAAATGAAACATATTTATGATTGGGGGATGTGTTTTATATTACATTGCCTTTACCAGTGATATAATTCCCATTAAATTAAATGTATTTATTGACAGAAGTTCCATTTTATGGTGATGAAAATGAGGTATTTTAGGGGCAAAATGGCTCTCCAGCACCCCTTGCTGTAAAGCAGCTCCTCATTGTGCTTTAACCTACTGGTCTGAAATTTGCTGGGCATATGTAGAATGGTGAGACGCCCAGAAAAGCCTCTTGAAGGGATATGGTAAACCCAACAGGAAGTTGGCCATTTTGAGTTATATGTGTTCATTCATATATATTTATCCGAAAATGAACAATCAATCAGTCTCAGACATATTTATCCATACAAATGAAACTGCTTATTTAAAAAAAGTCTTACTATCTAACTCCAGAGCATTTTATCTAACAAAGATAACAATACTACTTTAGATTGGGGGGCTAAAATTATCAATATATTATAAGCAAAAAGATCAAAGTCAAAATGTGCCCAAAGAAAATGAATAAAACTGTCTTATAATTTAAAACTAAATAAAACAATAAACTATATTTACTTAAAATATCTACAGATGTGCGTAAATACGTACCATTGATATATTTTCCCTTTTTATATTTAGATAAATACAAACAATCAAAAGATCAGAATTATATATTTTAATATATTTTGCTCCGGGACAAAAAGGCAGGGATTTATCTTCAGCGATGTTTTTTTAAAGAATGAAATCCAGGTTTCCTTTTCTGTCTTTTCATCCTGCATTCAAAACAACCAGACCATAATAACTAGGTTCCTTGATAGTGGTCCAATTTAGGTGGTAGTATGCAACAAAGGAAGCTAAACAACACATGTTGTCCTCTGATTGTTGACGGATATAAACACACACTTGTTTTTATCCGCAGTTTGAAAGTGTGTTGATCACAGAGGCTCCCGCTGTCTCCTTCCATTACTGGGATGCCAGTTTGGACCCTCCTCATCATCGTTTGTCCAGCACATTGTCTCAGATGTGCTTAATTACAACAACACACACACACACACACACACACACACACACACACACACACACACACACACACACACACACACACACACACAGATTCTGCAGTGTGTTAGGGAGGTAATGAGCCTCTGCGATCCGGAGAACTTTCCAATTAGACGCTCGTCTCCTCCTCGTCTCCTCCTCGTCTCCTCCTTATCTCCTCCTCGTCTCCTCCTTATCTCCTCCTCGTCCCCTCCTCGTCTTGTCCTCGTCTACTCCTCGTTTCCTCCTCGTCTACTCCTCGTCTCTAATGAAGAAACCCTCCATTAATCACCTCCTCACTTTAAGAGCTTTGATATGATACATGAAAGGGGGGGAGGGAGGAAGAGGAGAGGGAGGAGGAAAAGGAGAGAAGAGGAAATGTAGAGAGGAGGAAGAAGAGATGAAGAGTGGAGGAAGAGGAGATGAAGAGAGGAGGAAGAAGAGATCTATAGAGGAGGAAGAGGAGATGTAGAGAGGAGGAAGAGGAGCTGTAGAGAGGAGGAAGTTGAGATGTAGAGAGGAGGAAGATGAGAAAGAGGAGATGTAGAGAGGAGGAAGAGGAGCTGTAGAGAGGAGGAAGTTGAGATGTAGAGAGGAGGAAGAGGAAAAAGAGGAGATGTAGAGAGGAGGAAGAGGAGATGTAGAGAGGAGGAAGAGGAGATGTAGAGAGGAGGAAGAGGAGCTGTAGAGAGGAGGAAGTTGAGATGTAGAGAGGAGGAAGATGAGATGTAGAGAGGAGGAAGAGGAGAAAGAGGAGATGAAGAGAGGAGGAAGATAGAGGAGGAAGAAGAGATCTATAGATGAGAAAGAGGAGATGTAGAGAGGAGGAAGAGGAGCTGTAGAGAGGAGGAAGTTGAGATGTAGAGAGGAGGAAGAGGAGAAAGAGGAGATGAAGAGAGGAGGAAGAGGAGATGTTTCCCCTCTCCTGTAGTGTTCTATAGGTTTCTGTGCATGTAAACGGTCTGCAGAGGCTAAGATCCCTGTGTTCCAGAACACAGTGACATCATTATCTCTTCCTCTTCCTCTCCAGGTCTGATGCTGTCGGCCTACGCCTGTGTCGGAGCTGTCCTGGGGGACAAGGCTCTGCTGGAGAGGGCGGTGCAGGCTGCACACTTCCTGAAGGAGAACCTGTGGGAGCCCGAGCGACAGACCGTCCTCAGGTCCTGTTACCGCGGAGACGAGCTGGAGCTGCAGCAGATGTGAGAGAAGGAGTTCATTATAGTATTAGTCATGAGTGTACGGAGAGGTTTTCTTAAAATAAGAAATCAAAGTTCACATATTGTTTGATTTATAAGAACAATAAATATGTAAAAAATGATATATATATATAAAAAATGCATTGACAGGAAACAGCTGGTCCGGTTACAGCAGGAATCAGAGAACCTGTTCACCACACTAACCGACTTACTGGGAAACTGGTTTACCTGATTAGATTCTTCCTGTAGTCTCCATCATAATGCACATTTAAAACAACACTGGCTTATTTTAAATGGATTATAGACTCCTGTTGTTGTTGCACTTCCTCCTCCTCCTCTTCTTCTTCCTCTTCTTCTGCAGTATTACAAACTCCACACGTTGATATTTAACATGCATAACGATGAAATCCATAAACGCTGCCATGTATGTCAATGGATATTGATTAAGGGAAGTCTGACAACATGGAATATAAAAGTCCTGATAGTGTTTCCTGAAATATTAGTGGAGATTAAATCCCGTGACCCAATGAACAGGAGACAGAGGTGAGGTCCACACAGCCTGCAGTACCACGACCCCCCTGATGGAGGCAGCATACCGTCAGTGTAAACGTTAAATCCTCAGTAAACAAACACAGCTCCTTGTTGCGTGAACGTTTCCTCTCCAGATGTCCTCGTTCTGTTCGCCCCTGTGCCCTACTTCCTGTGAATGAGTGAGTGGGACATACCACCGAATCAGCAGAGAAACCGGCCTCACAACATGCATGAAGAAGTGCATTCAATTTTAATCACCTGCAGGAACAGGTAAACTTCCACTGTGTCTCGTAGTAAGGGATCAGGCCTTTCTCTGCAGCCTGCTTCAGGTTCCCCGCCTCTCTGTCAGGACGGGACACATATAGAGCTCATCTGCCAGAGGAATTACATTTTCTGAGACAACCCACTCAGGAAAAGTAAGAAATAAATAAGAAAAAAGATAAATACAAAAAATTAAGTAATTAAAAGTACTCAATAAAATAAAATATATATTAATATAAACTTAAGAAGTTAAAGTAAAAAAGGCAATAAATAATACAAATAAAATAGACAATGAATATCTAAACATCTGTGTGGAACAAGTATGTTTCGCCTGTCTTCATCAAAACCTTCATCCTCCAAATTAGACCCTCATATGACTCCTCTCTTCCCATCATGCCCATCCTCTCCTGCTGATCCAAGCGTCTCCTTCACCAACAGTAACCCCTCTCACTGATCTATTGATGCCTTTTGAATGAAATCCGCCCCCACTGTATTCCTGCAGATCTCCGCCTATCTCCGGCTTCCTGGACGACTACGCCTTCATCATCGCTGGTTTGCTGGACCTGTACGAGGCGTCTCTGCTGACCGAGTGGCTGCAGTGGGCGGAGCAGCTGCAGCTCCGGCAGGACGTCCTGTTCTGGGACCAGCAGGACGGCGGGTACTTCTGCAGCGACCCCAACGACACCTCCATCCTGCTGCAGCTCAAGAAAGGTGAAGAGATGGATGCATTTACACCGGGTTAGAGGGGGGTCACAGGGGGGCAGAGCTTCTACACATCAGCATCAAGAAGCAGTTATTTTAGCATCGTTTACATCCATTTCTTGCTAATGAAATGAAAGCTAAATGGGGTTTATTTGGTCTCCATGTTGCTGTAGTGAGCCAGCTTCAGCTGGTTGACGTCACTAGAGATCCCACGGTCTAACTCACACACATGTTGGCCTCACGTTTGCACAAAAGTCTACAGCCAAGCATCTAATTGACCATGCTTTGAGCTAAATGCTGAGGTCACGATGCTATCAGTAGCATTGCTAGATCACGGGTCTTTAGCTTGTATAACTTTATGCATGCTGATGCTTTACTAGTTAGCACGACGAACAAACTACGGTTAAATGTGATGGGAAAGTCTTGCAGGGATTCAGTCATTAAGCGTTCAAACGTGCACAAATGATTTCCCTTTGAGTGAAAACATGCTACCAATTTACCGTGCTTTAAGCTACATGCTAAACCATACTAACATGCTAAACTGCAGATTTTTTAGCAGGTAGAACATTTAAGGAAGTCCTGAAGGGATCCAGTCGTTAACCAACGTATTTAATTTCCATGAACATCTAATAGTTGTTTAAAAGTGTGGCTAAAATCAGCAGATGTGTTCCTCACGGTGGTACTAGAGGAAAGGGAGGACATCACCAAACTTCCTCCTGAGTTCATGAATGAATTCCCCGACTTTCCGTTCAGCAGCAGGGGTATTTCAGCCTGACGGGCCAACAGCTGTAGAAAATAAATCAGAACTCGCCGCTGCTGCTGCTGCCCGAGGCTCTAATAGGCTCTGAGATGCAGGAAGGATTAATGGACAGGTGAAGGATGAACGGAGGAGCTTACCTCTGTGGACGCTTCAAGGATGGGGGGATAAATGTGAGGCCGACTGACAGTTAGTTAGTATTAAAGCATGCTGACTAGTTTGCAGCTCGTAGAGTCTTCTTGTGAACCTGGAAATGTTCAGTACCCCAACGTTTGATGATAGAAAGGTTGCATATGTTGGGCAATTGGCACAATTAGCATAAATTGCATTAAAAAGCATTAATGCAGACAAAAGATAAAAAACGCTTGGCAGATTTGAACAATTTTGGACAGGTTTTGCAGGTTATGGAGGATGCTTAATCCATTTCTGATATTAACAGGATCAGAATTGGCTTTTCTTACCAGGAAATGGCCATATTCTTACTCCTGGTCGCTGATGTTGATGGAATTTTGAAGATTTAGTGCATTTAGATAGGACAGATTGTGTCCACATTAAAGTTAATCACTTTGATTTTGTGCTCTGCATCCAATGGTCACAACACTACTCATAGCAGTCAAAATCAGCCCACTTAGAGTACTAATAAGGCCACTTTCTGGTGAAATACAGTCTTTTTGGACCCTGAAAATGTCAGAAATTGATTCAATAATGTCCTAAACCTATACAAAATTGTCCAAGTCTGCCAAGCATATGCTAATTGTGCAATTTACCAAACATATGCATGTGAGCATTGAGCAGTCACTATGTTCTGGGGACCTGTACTGTACATTTCTATCATAAAACTGAACATTTCAGGACTAATATGGGGGACAAAGATGCACGTAACTCTTAATGGTTGGGTGAAATCAATCATCCGTTCATGCCTCCCGCCCACGGATTGATCCGGAGCTTAACAACATGGCTTAACTTCTGCTGGATTCACTGCACTGCTGCTCTTAAACCACAGGAGAGGTGGTAAACAAGGAGAGACGGACGAGGGGGAGGAACAGGTAGAGGAGGAAAGACAGATGGATATTGACCTCCGTCTTCCTCGAGTGAAGTGCAACTGTCTCTCACTGGAGATGGACTTCTTCAGCATGAAACACTCAAACTCTGACGCTCTTCTTCTGCAGATTCTTTGAGCAGTAAACCTGTCAGAGCTGTCTCCTGTCTCCTGCTTTAGACAGTTTTAAACAGAAAGAATATACAGAGGAAATCTGCCTCTGTATTCTCATCAGACTTGCATCCTCACTTCATGCTGGAGAGTTGTGGGAGTTTTATCCGATGCATTTTCGTTCTTTTTATCCACTTTAAACCTCGTCTTTGAGCTCAGGGTTAAGGAACACAATTGGCATTAAATAATATCCCTTAAAGGGTAAAAATGACAGTATATAGTTGTGGATATTGCAAAGACTCGATCCAAACAGGCAACCTGATCGGTGCAGGAGAAGAAAAGCCAGAGGATAGACGTTCAACGATTTGAAACGATGCTTTTTGAGTTTGTTTTATCTCTTATTTCAGTCGCATAGCTTCTTTAATAACTACTTAATCATAACAATTGCACAGTCATCTCAAAGGGCCTCAAAAACCCTTGCGTTTGCAAAGAAAGAAGCACGCTTACTCCCAAATAAGTGCTGCTATACTGTATTGGTGTCGGGGTCACAACCTCCATCAGGGTGTTTTTATTTTGCTTTATCGATGGTTTCTCGTACCGGTTACATTTTATAAAGTGCATAAAAACAACTGAGCTCGTCCTGTGGGAAGGGCAGAGGATTATTTCACCAATGAAGTCAAAAAAACGACCAACTTCAGTCTGTTTTAGGTGCGTTACAGCTGCTCATATGCACTATAAATTAACGTGCAATTTACGCTTTATTTCTTTGCAATTTCAGGATGTTTCCAGCTCTTTTAATACTTCTATATTTCCTTACATTTATGAGATACTGCTGCTAAGTTTTCCTTGGTGTACTTATTTAGTTTTGATTATTTTTGTAAACTTTCTCACGCTTAATAAGCTCGTCTTCTCTTCATCGTTTCTCCTCTCAAAGGACTTCTGATTTATCTTGCAGGTGTGACTCTGTGACAAACAACGACTAAATGACCCAACCTTTGCATACTGGTCAGCTAGAGTGTGTTTGTGGGATATATATTTGACAGAAGGTCGAGGATTGATGGGATATAAATATATATATGTCTGACCTTCACGTTCATGGCAGCCGTTCTTTATCTCTCTCAGAGCTCAGAGACACCGAGCGGACATGCAGACATTTACCTTTCATCTGTCAGACCGATGCATGTCAACATAGACAGAAATTTAGGGTATCAGCCAGTCGTAGCACAAAAATAAATTGCACAAGAGGATTGGAATAAAGAATAAACTATAGTTGAACATCTGTCTCAGAAAACAAACCAAAGAACCGGTCAAAACTGAGAGTTTCTTCTGGGATTTAGTCCTTTTAATGTTCTAGATGCCACCACGCTACACCTGAGAAAGAAGGACCCACACACACACACATACACACACACAGGTATGACAAATAGCTTGGTGCAAGTAGTTCAGACAGCAGGAACACACCACAGACGGGCGGGAGCCGAGGAAAAGCTAATAGTGATTCTTGTTAAGAACTGCTGACAGATTGAAGATGGTGTGTGTGTGTGTGTGTGTGTGTGTGTGTGTGTGTGTGTGTGTGTGTGTGTGTGTGTGTGTGTGTGTGTGTGTGTGTGTGTGTGTGTGTGTGTGTGTGTGTGTGTGTGTGTGTGTGTGTGTTTATATGGGACCTGATGTGTGAGTGGTTCTTGGTCTCAGTATTGACGCTGCCATTACGGCGGCGCTGTGTTGGTCTGAAGCCCATTAGTGATGCTACGGTGTGAACGCTGTCCCATCAGCATGGCCTGTCACTGAAGACAGATCACACACACACACACACACACACACACACACACACACACACACTCTCACTTTACAGCCTCTACACACTGACCTAGTAGCATAAATACTCAGGTGAAATGAGTCTGTATATTCCCCCTCTGTGTAGACCGGTGTCCAAACAGCTGTTTTTATGCTAATTGGCCTTCTATATTTATAAGTGTGTTTACATTCCTGACTGTATATTGTATTCCTGGTCATTCTCAATATTTAAAACCCTATTTTATTGGCATTTCATATCTTAAATTCTTCAGTTTGCATTTTAGTGACTGTCCTTTTTTATATTTAAACCTTTTTAGCTTTTCTCTTGATGTCTTTTGAATCTATTTTATTAAATATGTTTCTGAGATAGCTTTTGAGTTAGCGTTGTGAAGCAAGTGTGTGTGTGCTGTAGAAATAAAATGTATTATTATTCTCATTATTAAAAGCTGACTCATCATCACTCCTCTGGTAGTAGATTAAAAACTCCTAAAAAAAAGGTGTTTCTGGAAGTCTTGTATTTATTGCCATGTTTGACATCCATAGACATGTTTGGTCTCCTTTTGAACCAGAGCATTTGCAGATTCATTTTACCCTGATATGAGATGATGTGATGTACAACAACTGAAGTAAAACACAATACAAGAAGCAGAAATACACAGATTTAGAAATATTTAATGACTGTACGGAAAGCCAGGAGGGACAATTTAGTGGGTTTTTCCGCTATTTGTTCGGAAATCTTGGTAATCTTTTTCTCGTTAACAATTGAACGTGTGTAATTATATATTTTCCCACATTTTTTTGACCTTCTTTACTTTGAACACACAGCTCCATGGTGTGTGTCTGCAGATTGTTCTATCTTTGCTTTATGGGACTATATGTGACCTCTTTCAATGGATTTCTTTAAGAGAGGAGCGCTGTGAAGCCTGGAGAGCAGACACACTCGCTCCCAGTGTGTATTTACAGTATATATGTGTGAGTGTGTGTGTGTGTGTGTGTGTGTGTGTGTGTGTGTGAAAGCTTCCTTGCCACAGGGCTCAGGCAACATGCTGCGGTATACAATCAAATTATTCCTGCAGTTCAGCCACACATGGCGTCTCACGTGCATCTATACGGGACTCTGGATCCATGCCTGTCATAAAAAATATACTGTGTTCAGTGTACAAAAGAGAGTGTGTGTGTGTGTGTGTGTGTGTGTGTGTGGGGTTGTCGTTGCTATTTTGTGACCTAAAAATACCAAAGAAATGCACTTAAAAGCAGCTTGTGGCAGCTACCTGTTCAAGTCTCTTTTTCTCACACACACACACACACACTTGCAGGCGGGGCAGGTCAGGGGTCATGAGAAGATCACCTCCAGGCTCTCGTTGGACGCTGATAAGAGATGAGGAGCGACCTCTTAACTGGGGGGGGGGGGGGACGAACCCACTGGGGGAAGGACAGCTATTAATAATATGATGTGCAGCACAACACAGTGGGATGATGAAAGCTGGAGGACTGGTTTTAGGACTCATTCCTGCAACTGAAGAGCAATGGTTTAACTGGGTCATGTTGTAGTGGTAACTGTGAATGCTATGTGTGTCTCTCAGATCAGGACGGAGCGGAGCCCAGTGCTAACTCGGTGTCGGCGTCCAACCTGCTGCGTCTGTCTCAGTATACGGGGCGACAGGATTGGCTGCAGCGGTCCGAACAGCTGCTGGCGGCGTTCTCCGACCGGCTCTCCAGAGTCCCCATCGCTCTGCCCGAGATGGTGCAGGCTCTGATGGCCCATCACTACACACTGAAACAGGTCAGCCTCACACACTCACACACACACTCAGACAGGTTAGCCTAACACTCACTCACACACACACACTCTGAAGCAATACACTCACTGATAACTCCCCAGTCAGCAGCTTACACCGTGCGATACCATCAACACCTGTGTCATTGTTCAAAGGTGCACGTATAACGTTCGTGTTTATCTGGTTTAATTACTATTCCCTTTATTATTATCTTATTTATACTAATACACCACTGTTTGCATTTTAATGTACACATTTTTACATATTTATTGTAGTAATAATTGTTGCGTGCACATTTCTTCATAATGTGTTTTATTTTTTTGCTCATTTTCACTTGAATTCTTTTTCAATATTAGTATTATTTTTTTATTTTTGCATAATTTTAGTTTAATTAGTTAAATATACATTTTATTTAATTTAAAAAAGACATGGATTCTGATTAAATGTATTTAATGTTTTATTAATTTATTGTATTTAACTTTTACAGAACCTTATTTACCCTCAGGATAAATAAAACATTGTGATTCTTGATGCTAGTTCAGGCTTCACTCTGCCCCCCCCCCCTCTAATGTTTACTTCCCTGTTAGAAACTCATTTTCATGTCTGAAAGCAGGAGGGTTTCTGCAGCCTGACAACATTTGCGAGCACAATAGACATTTAAATTACCAACAAGCCGAAACAAAAGGCAGAGTGAGATTCTGCAGAAACAAAGAGCATCTTGGCTCCGCTGACTCGCCGCTATCATCTGAAAACATGCAGAGAAATTAAAAAGCATCGGTGCAGAGAGAGGAGACACGGAGCAGCAGAGCAGACTGTGGGACATTCACACAGAGTATGATTCATAAGTCATCGCTGCAACTCCAACTTTTTCCAGTGATGATAATAAAAACATTTCGGATAAATCAAATAATGAATTTCATCTCAAAGATGTCAAACAACCGTCAAAACTGGAGCCTGAACAGAGATTCTATTGAAAGTAAACTCAACATTAAGGTGACATCCTCCCTTTTTGGTTTCTTGCTTCCTTTATTCCTTTATAGTGTGTACCTGGTCCCCTCCTCCTGAGAACAGAAGTATAATGCATTAAAATAATAAGAAGAAGTTGTTTGTTTTTTTATATTTCATTAGGGTAGTTACAGTTCTTTCTTAAAAGGTAGTCTTTTGTTCCGTTGCAGCTTTTAGTTTTGGCTTTCGTGTCTTTTTTAGTCAGTTTGTCATGGCACCACATCACTGGTCCTCAAAGAACTTCACTGACTTCCCGTCTCCCACCGCATCAACTAACCCTCTCCTGAAAAGCCCTCCACCATCTGAATTTGAAAAATAGTCGGAATTTTAAAAAAGTCGAGATTTGACCGACTTACGGAACTTGGGGTAGTAATACAAAAACTACAACTTCTTAAAATGTAGCTTAACAATTTGAATGGCATGATATCAAAAAGATGTTTTTGGGGAATACCTGGAATATGAAATGAAGAAAAAATGTAAACGAAGATACTTGAGAAAAACCCCTCACCGGGTCCTTTTTACCCACTGATGCATCTATCGGTTAAGGAAGACCGTTTCTACATTTTGATTTGGTCTCTTTGTGTTTGTCAGTTTGAGTCTGTTAGCAGTTGTTTGCCCTTTGTCAAAGTCATCGTGAGTCTATTTTTTTGCATCTCTGTGTTGTTTTAGACTCTTTGCTATATGGTTGTATGTTTTCTAGTAGTTCTTAGTCAGTTTAAGGACATTTTGAGTCTTTTCCTGTCTCTTTGAGTGACTTTTAGAAGGTAAAGCCCAGGATGATGGACGAGTGTTTGGATAGACCTCCACATGTAAAGATGGTTATTTTTACCCCAGTTGAAACACCATGGTTTATCATACGTTTATCACTTAATCCCAAATCTTTTCCCCACTTATTTACCAGCCATGATGCATGTAATGGTTTATTTGAGCCTCCGTTATATAACCGCTCAGTTAGCTTACCACAGCAGGAGTCCCCCCCCCCCTCCTCTGAGAACTTTAAGCCTGTGTTGCACAATCAAACGACCAGAGAAGAGGAGGATAGTTAGCCTTCTGTCGCTAACACATGACCTGAGGGGGAGGAGGGAGGCTGCAGGGTGAGGGTAACGAGCTGCAGGGGTGAGGAGGGCTGAGGAAGTCCCAGAGCAAACACCTGCCTCGCTTGTTAGCGCTACAAATCCAGACTGACCTCCACCTGTCGAGCCTCACCTCTCCACTCGCACTTCATCTCGTTATCTCCCCCTCCTCCACATCCTCCCCCTCCTCACTGTCTTTATGTGTGTTGTTTCAGATTGTGATCTGTGGACAGAGGGAAGCTCCGGACACCCTCGGCCTCCTCTCGGCGGTCCACTCCCTCTTCCTCCCACACAAGGTGAGACCCTCAGTGGTTTACTCCCAACACTAGGACCTCTATTCTGTTGAAGTGGCCATAGCTTCACGCTGACCTTTGACCCTCAGAGTCAGAACAGAGCCCGAGGTGACGGCTGCTTTAAGAGCTGCTCTAAAGGTCAGGAGATACTGCTCCTCTCCTCTCCTTGATTCCTCTCCTATCCTCGTATTCTCTCGTTGCCTCTCCTTTCCTTTCAGTCTCTTCCCTTCCCTTTCCTTTCTGCCTTATCGTTTCCTTGTTTCATTTCCTTTTCTCCCCTCTCCTCCGCCTTTCCATCTTTGTTTTTTCTTTCCTTGTTTCCTTTCATTTTTCTTTTCCCTTCTTTCCCCTTTTCTTCTCCTCTCCTTGTTTCCTCTCCTCTCCTTGTTGCCTTTCATCTCCTTGTTCCTTTTCTTTCCTTTCTTTCTTTTTTTGTTTCCCCTGACTCGCCATCTCTTCTTGTTTCCTCTTTTCTACTCTCGTTTCCTTGCATTCTCCTCTCATGTCCTTGTTTCTTCTCTGGTTCTCTTCTTTTTTTATCTCCTCTTCTTGTTTCCTTTCCTTTCTCTTTCTGTTTCCCATGACTCTCCTCTTCTCCCCTTTCCACCTCATGTTTCCTCTTCGCTCCTCTTTCTGTTTCATCCCCATCTCTCTCCCCTACTAGTTTTAACGGTGTTTTAAGTAGAGCTTGCACGGAGTTCTCAGCCATCGATGTCGCCATATTCACTCAATCTAAGTTTCAGCTAGCTACGGTGCTGCTCTTTACGCTTGTGGTTAGGGAATGATAACGATGCTGATTCGCCGAAATAGTCCAATCGCGTATCTAAGAATGTCACATTGAACTAAGAAACAATGCCATTGGCTGTTGGCAAAGATTTGCGCCCACAGATCTAAGTTTCATCCCCCAATGAAAAGCTATCCTTGCTAAAATGACTGAGAAAAGTATAAGCTCTCCTATAGACTCCCATGTTATCGGCGCCCACGGACGGTAGCCGACCTGCCTATTCTCAGAAAAGGCGAATGGCAATATATTATGTCCGGACACATTTTAGCGGTTCTTGACAGTGGTCTCCCATACACATTTAACCCATAAACACGGTACATTTCTTATTTCAATTATGTTGTATATATAACGTTTTTTAACTCAAAAAGTCAGGGTGGGCGGCGCCCAAGCGCCCACTATTGACGCACCGCCACTGCTCTCGTTGTCTCTACTCTCATAATGGTGTGAGCTTCAGTTGTGTCTTCTTTCTCAGACACTATTTGACCCTTTTAGTCCTAACCTATAGTGGCCGTGTGGTTCTGAATCTCACCCCTGCAGGTCTCAGTTGAAATGTGTGTGTGTGTGTGTGTGTATGTGTGTGTGTGTGTGTGTGTGTGTGTGTGTGTGTGGGTGTCGGTGTGTGTGTGTGCCTCTCTCAGGCTGTGTGTGATGAGTTGGACAGCTGTCAGTCCGAGTCAGAATTAAATTCAATAAAACCAGCCAAAGCTTCAAGCTGCGTCAACAAGCAGTTTGAAGGAATGACTCGACATTTTATGACATAAATGTGTCTTAAATCAAGTTAGATCCAAACATTAAATCCACTCTCAGGTCCGACTTTAAGGTAAAGGTTAGCTTATTTTAGCTTAAAGACTAGAAGCATGCCTCCTGAATAAGAAGTAGTTTTGCAGGTGACCCTCGCTACGCCACAAAATGTTGTTTTTACCAGTTTTTGTCCAGAACAAACTAACCTGATACAGAACCTATCAAGAGTCTCCCTGTTTCCAATCTCTAAAATAAGCTAATTATCTGCTGCTAAGAACTTCATATTTACGAAACAGTCATTAAAATAGCATCTTTATCGTCTCAATCTTTGCCTAAAAAGTGAAAATGAGCTTATTTCCATCATTCTGATCTATTCTTTCCATGTTATTTGAGTACAAAATGTACCGTAGACTTTACTTTAAGACATCCTGCAGATTAAAGAGCCATGATTACATTTATTAAACTATGTATGTATGTTAAATTTGATCATTTACAAGAGGTCTTTGGCTTTTAGCTAGCTATAACAAGCACTTTCTCAGCCTGTATTCATCAGCACACTTAGATTTTATGAATCAAAATGTGTTTTGGTTGTAGTTCAGCAACTTGAAGAGTTTCCTTAATGCAGATTGTAAGACTGTCCTTTAAAAAGGGGGTCTCTATCTTCAAATGTTCTAGTAGCAAAGATTTATAACAACTTCTTGTACCTCGTTACAAAACGTAAAACACGATGAGTGTGTTTGAGATGTTGTCCTTTATGGACCGTTGAATCCCTGATGTTTAAATTAGTTCTATGTTCTTTCTTCTCTCTTTGCAGAATGGTTAAATTAAGTTTCATGCATCAGTCAAGTAGCTTTACACACACACACACACACACACACACACACACACACACACACACACACAGCAAGTCTCTTAAACAACTCGATGTTCTGTTTATTGAAGCAGCTCGAAAACAAAATTAGATCAGTAAATTAAAGCAGTGATTGTATACACACACACACACACACACACACACACACACACACACACACACACACACACACACACACACACACACACACACACACATTCAACAGGGCCCTGATGAAATATAGATGAGTGTTGCAGCATCAGGTCCTGCAGAGACTAAGATGCAGCAGTTATCTGGATCGATCCATTATTGCAGGGCGAGGGGGGGGGGGTATTTTGGGGGTGTATGTTGTGCACTATCCCACCCAGAACCAGACACATGCTGCGCCTTGTTTCTGTCACGTTAATCACATGGGGTCACCTGATGGGGGAGTAGCTTTAGGAGTAGATGCTGTCAACGTCATGCCCTTTTTTTTTAAGCCACCTCCTCAGATGTGTGTGATCATTTAGTGAACTCATCCAAACACTCTGAGTAAAATGGGATTAATGTACCACTGTCATTTAATTTGAAGCACAGGGAGGGTACAGCTGGGTACAATGGTGAGTTAAAGACATTTTTGTAACTCTGAAAGCTAAAATGATTATGTGAAAAACTGTTAGACTGAACCAAACAAACCAAAACCCTGGTAAAATAACCACACCTCAAATCGTATGTCATGTTTAATAAGCTGCGTCCTGATGGGGGGGGTTTTGCCTGCTTAACGGCTAGAGCAATAATGGAGCTGAGGACGGGAGGGATGGAGTTTTAAAAGCATTACACGGTGACGGATGAGAAGGGAGACGATGGTGACCGGAGAAAGACACTGGTGTGCACCACTGGGACCGATAACAAGCTAAATGAGGAAGAGAGATACCCACTTAGAGGGAGACCATCCCACTGATCACACCAGCAGGGCGCAGTGGGTTCTGTTTAGGCTGAGATTTGTATTCCTGCACAAAATTCTCTTAGAATGCGTAGAGGAAGTGTGTGTGTGTATGTGTGTGTGTGTGTGTGTCTGTGTGTGTGTGTGTGTGTGTGTGTGTGTGTGTGTGTGTGTGTGTGTGTGTGTGTGTTTCCATGTCCGCAGAAAAAGGCACTCTAGGACAAATTTTCCAGAGTGACATGGCAGATCCACATTTTGTTCTAATGAGCCTTCATTGAGCCTCCGAGTGAGATGGAGGGGAAGATGGGGAGGGAGTAATGAGACGGAGAAGTGTGTGTGTGTGTGTGTGTGTGTGTGTGTGTGTGTCTCCCCAGATGTTGTGGGAACAGCCGGCCATTAGTGGCACTAGCAACTCTCTTGGCCCAGCTAACTCAGACACACACACACTTTCACACACTTTCACACACTTTCACACCCACACACACACACACAGTTTCTTGGGGATGAGATGCGTCCCTCGCAGAGGAATATATCCTGCAGCAGCTGCGATACACAAACACACACTTTTCTGATACAGAGCGTCTTCAAGTTTATAGCAACAGATGCAACACACACACATATCAATATGCAAGCATATAAAAACCGGACAACACGTGGATGCTATAAACACACACACACACACACACACACACACACACACACACACACACACACACACACACACACACACATACACATTATTGATGAAACAAGAAAGGAGAGGAGGTGGTAAAGGTGCAGAACATTTGTTTCTTAAATAAATGTTTATTTTTGAGTCAATGTTTCTGCACCTGTAGAGCTTCAACAATAACAGTCTAATACCTATTCATCTTTGCATCAATAGGTCCTTGCTTTCAGACATAGAAAAAGCAGCTTCTCTCGTCTGACTGGTGACTACAAATGTATAAGTTGTTATGACTGCTGAATAATTCAATGAGTTTCTCCGTCTGGCTTTTTATATAGTATGGATTTAATGACTGAATATGTAGTTTATAATAATCATTTGGACATTTCTGTTACTGGACTCGTTATGACGAGCTGCACTTTTGTGATGAAAAGCATGCGTTGGGATTGCCCCCTTTTATTTTGAAAATCCCAATGTACGTTATGATTTCAAAATAAAAGCATATCTTTTATTTTTTATTTTTTGCGTATCGCCTTTAATTTGAAAACAAATCCCTACGTATGTTTTTTTAACACCTTTTCTGTCCTAATGCAACTCCTTCCCTTCCAGTCCAGATGATAATACAGATCAATCCACATAAATATCCCACTTTATAGCCTTCAGGTAGCTTTTTACTCCTGGAGATTGCATTTACAACGAGAAAGACATTGCATGAACGTGTTTGCAGCAGAGATTATTTCCTGTATTGGCTTGTTGTGGAGGAAACCCTTGGGATGCTAACTTCTGGTCTAAGTGCAGTAAAATCCAGCTAGCAGAGACATTGATTTGAGGCTTTATAAAACCCGTTGAGGAGCACAATGCCAGATAAAAAACCAGGAGGATATCTGACTGAATTTCCCTCTACAGGATGGGAAACACTCCATCCTCCAGGAGCCATCTGGGACTTTCCCACAGCTGTCAATCACCCCCTGTGCTCTGTGTCTGGTTACCGGGCTTAGCAGGTCATTTACACAGCTGAATCAATGCTGACAACCCACCACGACACACACACACACACACACACACACACACACACACACACACACACACACACACACACAGGCTTTGATGAGGGATTGTGACAGAGGGGATAGGTGTAGCAAGACAGCTCAGAGGTCAGAGGTCACTGAGGGAGGACTGTGAGACTCTAATCCTCCTCCTCTTCCTCACTGTGTCTCCTCGTCTTCCTCCTCGCTCTGCTTGCCCTCTCCCTAAACTCTCCTCCGTGTCTTTGAGGTCTTGTTAGGGATTCAGAGGCTTTTCCCTCTACATGTGCTTTCTAAAAGGACAGTTTCTCCTCTTAAAGACCGAGCCCCTCCCTCCTCCTCCTCCTCCTCCTCCTCCTCCTCTTATTTACAACACTCTGTCCTCCTGTCTCGGGAACATGATCAGGAGAGATGAAGAAGTAAAGAGATGCAGGAAGGAATGGGAAACCTGTCTACTTAGGGTGGGCGTTATATGGAATCCAAGGATTTCCCTACCATTGTTCTCTCTTTGTTTTTATAACTTTTTGAATTCATTTCTTGAGCATTTATGTTTTAATTTACATAGATTAAAATTGATGGTGTTTTTTATTTGATTAGAAAAGAATTTATGGTTTTGTTTTTTTAATAAGCTTTCATCCTTTTTTTATGATTATTTTTTATTTCTGTTATTATATTTTATGAAGTATTTATGTTTCTTTATATCTTATTCTTTAGCATATATTTATTTACACACCCATAATTACAAATAAATATTTTTTAAAATGTACATTTGATTAACTCAGTACCTAGTGCCCTCTCATTGCTGCTACTAATGCTTCCTTCATTTTTGAAGACCTCAGTATAATGAAAATTAAGCTAATTAAAATTCCCCTCATCTCACACTTTCAGAGCCGCTGCAATCAACAAACCTCGCCCTGACTCTAATCAAACCATATTTCTGTGTAATAGAAAAATTAACCACAATTTATTGCAGCAATTACAATCAGAGAGCCGTAATTGACTCCAACACGTAAAAATAAAACCAGCAGGAGCATCGAGAAGAAAACGCTTGTTGTGAATTAAAATAGTAAATAAATGAGGTGGAAGATGTGTGTGTGTGTGTGTGTGTGTGTGTGTGTGTGTGTGTGTGTGTGTGTGTGTGTGTGTGTGTGTGTGTGTGTGTGTGTGTGTGTGTGTGTGTGTGTGTGTGTGTGTGTGTGTGTGTGTGTGTGTGTGTGTGTGTGTGTGTGTGTGTGTGTGTGTGTGTTGGGATCTGTGCGATTAGAGCACGCCGGCCTTGAGTGGTGGAAACAGACGCAGTGTAATTGGATTTAAATTAGACCTGTTCTCCGTTAGTAGCTACCTAATGCAACGTGGAGCCCGACCCCCTTTTCTCCAGCTTCTACATTTATCTCCTTTAACATCCCTCCATGTTTTCCCACCCTTACGTGATTCACCCTTTGACTCCATAATACCCTTTATTCTTTATCTCCTATTAAGCATTCCCATTCTCCAAGACTCTTAATTGGTTTTGTTCCAATTAATCTTATCTGTTGTCTGATTGTGTTAGTTTTTCTGCTGCTCCTTTAGGGCTTTAGTTTTTTATTTTTAGCAGGGGTTAATCTGATTTGTTTGATCACTAAATTAATCTTCAGGAGGAGAATGTCCCTACAGGTGTTGTCTTCAAATAGTTTATTATTATGTCCTCTGGTCTGGACCTCAATGGTTTTCTGGCTGTGTTTTTGGTTGTCAGCCTGAAAACAGGTCTGTGGTTAACACAAGCTGAAGAGATTTTTTATTCTATGACCAACGTTAGCCACCTTTAGCTTAGCGGTGGTGACGTGAAGTCATGTGACCGTGCTGTAGTTCCTTTATAGCCCAACATTAGCCACCTTTAGCTTAGCGGTGGAGAGGTGAAGTCATGTGACCGTGCTGTAGTTCCTTTATAGCCCAACATTAGCCGCCTTTAGCTTAGCGGTGGTGACGTGAAGTCATGTGACCGTGCTGTAGTTCCTTTATAGCCCAACATTAGCCACCTTTAGCTTAGCGGTGGAGAGGTGAAGTCATGTGACTGTGCTGTAGTTCCTTTATAGCCCAACATTAGCCGCCTTTAGCTTAGCGGTGGTGACGTGAAGTCATGTGACCGTGCTGTAGTTCCTTTATAGCCCAACATTAGCCACCTTTAACTTAGCGGTGGTGACGTGAAGTCTTGTGACCGTGCTGTAGTTCCTTTATAGCCCAACATTAGCCGCCTTTAGCTTAGCGGTGGTGACGTGAAGTCATGTGACCGTGCTGTAGTTCCTTTATAGCCCAACATTAGCCACCTTTAGCTTAGCGGTGGAGAGGTGAAGTCATGTGACTGTGCTGTAGTTCCTTTATAGCCCAACATTAGCCGCCTTTAGCTTAGCGGTGGTGACGTGAAGTCATGTGACCGTGCTGTAGTTCCTTTATAGCCCAACATTAGCCACCTTTAGCTTAGCGGTGGTGACGTGAAGTCATGTGACCGTGCTGTAGTTCCTTTATAGCCCAACATTAGCCACCTTTAGCTTAGCGGTGGTGACCTGAAGTCATGTGACCGTGCTGTAGTTCCTTTATAGCCCAACATTAGCTGCCTTTAGCTTAGCGGTGGTGACGTGAAGTCATGTGACCGTGCTGTAGTTCCTTTATAGCCCAACATTAGCCTCCTTTAGCTTAGCGGTGGTGATGTGAAGTCATGTGACCGTGCTGTAGTTCCTTTAAAGGCTAGCGTTAGCTTCTAGATAGTGCTTTGAAGTTTAAACTATTATACAAGATTTGCTGAACAAAACATTGAAGCATCATAAATCATAAGTCTAACATATCTTAAAAAAAACTCCATTGAGTGACTTTTAATTCCACCGTGTACTGCTCCACCCATTGAGCTACAGAATGTGTGTGTGTGTGTGTGTGTGTGTGTGTGTGTGTGTGTGTGTGTGTGTGTGTGTGTATGTGTGTGTGGACAGCTGTAGTGGTGTGTTGTAGGACATATAATCCTCTCTGTGTTGTATCTTGTCGCGGCCGTTGTGCTTCATGCTTTATGCTTATCCATATCTCAGCTGGGTAAATAAATCCCGTGCTGCACAGATAAGATGTTTGTGTGCACATGCATCGAGACGTGCAGGAGCGGAGGCCCACGTGTGCTCCTCGCTCTGTCGCTCGGTCTTTATCTCTAACGACTGTGAGTGTTGTCCTGTGATATCATCAGGATGTAGTGGCAGTAATCCGTGCTGAGTTTACCCATTGTGTTAAACATTTTTAATTGTTAGGGATGGTTTACCAGAAAGTTAGGGTTACTTTTAGATTGATAGATGTATCCGTGTGTGTGTGTGTGTGTGTGTGACATGAAAGACTGCTAGACTCCATGAGAGGTGTTTCATAAGCTCCTGTCACACAGCAGGGCAGAATCAGAGAGGAAATCAAATAGAAAGTTCAGCTTTCTCTCCAACACATCACAGAGAACGGGGACAGGATTTTTTGTGACAGTATTTCCATCAGCAACATCAGAGGAGTCACATATGTGGAAGAGCACTGTGCACTAACCCACGTCTCACTTCATGCTACCGTAACATACAGTAACATGTGTTGCTTCCTCGTCAGTGGGAGGAAGAATAACTGAAAGTTTAGGAGCTGAGAGATATGCCAGGAAGAAAATGTACTTATGAATTACAGACGGGGTTGCCAAAGTAATAGCGAAAATTGATTAATTAAAATCAATATTATTTTATGATGTCTTTGATTAAGGTTCAGTTTCTGATTGCGTAATATATGTTTCTTATTATTTGTTATTATTTTTTAGTTAATCCTAATATTTTGTATTATGTCCTAACATAATGTGTCTGGTTTAAATGCACCATTAGTCATTAACATAGATTTTGACATTTAATGACAGACCATTTGTTTTAGATCATTTTTGGATAATCGGTCTTTAAATGAAAATACAGTATCAGCTCAGTGAGTGAGGAAGGTTCAGCTGAATGATATTTTAACTATACTTGATTATCTGGATGCAGATACATGTTACCATATGCTCTAAAATCCTCTGCAGCCCTGCACTATGGTGTAAACACCTCACACAGATAAAAACCTGGACACATTTCCAAGAAGTGAATACCTTTTTGAGATGAGAAATGAAATGCCTGCTGGGAAAACAGATAAGGAAATATGACAGAAAACTATCTATGTTATCAACTTCTACAAAGGGTATTTCCAGCTCAGTTTATACAAAGAATCCAACGTGCTGCCGGCAAAATATCACCTGTGTTTATAATCATTCCTGCAGACACATCGCTTTACTCCTGGGCCACCTGAAGACATGTACTTAAAATATCTCCCGTCCACTCATAAGTCACCTTCAAGAGCGCCGCAAATTCCCTTTCATCTTAAATGCAACACGGTCTGATGGACTGTGTGTGAGAGTGTGTGTGTGAGAGTGTGTGTGAGGGCTGATGCAGGACAGGCTGCTGATTTAGTGGAGATCGTCCTGTAGAGACTGTCAGCAGCTGGACCTGAAGCTCAGTGCGACACAGGACAGAACACACACCTCACTCAAGTGTGTGTGTGTGTGTGTGTGTGTGTGTGTGTGTGTGTGTGTGTCCTGAGGCGGCAGGTCCAGATGCCTGGTTGTTGTGATGACTGAGCAGGAACCTTTGTGACTGTGTGTGTGGGTGGGTGTGTGTGTGAGAGTGACAGGGATGGAGGAAGTAAATCTCCTTGCGCTCGGCTGCACTCTATTTGCGGCTGCCGTCATCGCTCTTCCTCAGGTGTGGCGGAGGTGGCGGCTCTCCAGAGTGTGTGTTTCAGTGTGTGTGTACATTGTGTGTTTTGGCTGGCTTTGAGCACTCTGTTTGTTTATTGTTCGCTGCACAATTCAGAAATACACAAACATCACGGGTAGAACACATCATATAGTACAGGAAGAGGCAGAAAAAACTTTTTAAAATGTGTGTGTGTGTGTGTGTGTGTGTGTGTGTGTGTGTGTGTGTGTGTGTGTGTGTGTGTGTGTGTGTGTGTGTGTGTGTGTGTGTGTGTGTGTGTGTGTGTGTGTGTGTGTGTGTGTGTGAGAGTGTGTGTGTGTGTGTTTATGTTTATATGTGTGTTTGTTTCATGGATGCCCAATGTATGAAGGGATTAACCCTGTGGGAGTTTGACTATGCTCTCATGTGTAGCCAACTGTGCTGTCTACTGCAACACACACACACACACACACACATTTTGCAGACCACACACTTGGCTTTCGCTTCATCACATTCACAGTTCTTGCGTACACATTCACACATTATCTGTCCCTCTCTGTTGCTCTCTTTCTCCATCACTCCCACACACACACACACACACACACACACACACACACACACACACACACACACACACACACACACACACACACACACACACACACACACACACACACACACACACTGTCCTCAGGGCAGTGTGAAGATGGTGTTGTTGTGACAAAGCGTGGCCTTTCTGTTGGATGTGCTCAGGTTCCTGAGAGGGAGTTTGTGAAGCTGACAGGCGTTAAGTCGGGCGGAGAGGGAAGATGCTTCGGATTTTAGCGGGGGGAATCCTCCTCCTGTCTCCATGCCAACGGTCACACCTCTATGATCACGTTTCCTCACACTGCTTGCCAGTCTTCTCGTGTGTGTGTGTTTGTCTTTCTTTAATTCTGAGAAAAAAGTCAAACTGATAAAAAAAATCTAATTCTGAGGATTTTTTAAATTCTACGTTAAAAAAAAGTAACATTTTGAGAAACAATTCAAAAACTATAATCATCTTTCAGTGTATTAACTATGAAGCAGAAACAAATGGAGGAGGAAGTATTTCACACCTTATTTTTAAACTTTTCTCACCTTGAAACAAAAGAACAGCGAAACATCATGAATATTCTCAGAGATCATAAAGTCCTCATTATTTTTTGGGGTAAAAATAAATCTATAGGATGGTTCCAGGTTATTTAGGCTCTGCAGATATAAGATGCAGCATCACTTCCTCATTTTATTTACCAGGCTTCACATTTAGTAATAGCAGCAGGAGTCGCGGTGGGGTTAGTTTCTTGGCTGTGGAGGTGCAGATGGCTAGCGGCACGAATGAGCGTCTGAATATCAGAGTGCAGCTCCCGGGGGCCGTTAGATGAGAGGATGGGGTCTCATTGAGACAGGATGGAGGGGATGCAAACAGTTCTGCATGACGGCGCCGCTGAGCGCTGGCAGAGGAGGGCGGTCTGCTCTAATGGGGGAGGCTGTCTGAGGGCCAAGGCTGGATTCAGGGAGGGAGGCAGGAGCCTGGCCAGGTCCCTTTTTACCCACCTGGTACCTGGGAGGAGTCGCACCGGAAACATCATGATCCAAACGATGTGGTGGAGAGTCTGCAGCACACTAGGCGAAGTCTTAAAGAGGACAGTAGAAGCGCTGGTGTAACATATTGATTATACAGGGATTTTAGCCTCTGCAGCCCATTTACATGCACACAAAAACCCCTCACATTAAACTGACCCGTTCCCCTCCCTCCTCCTGTCCCCCTCTTCCTCTCTCCTGCAGGTTTTGATGCTCGTTGACGGCGATGACGACAGCTACCTGTGCCAGCGTCTTCCCCACCTCTCCTCCATGTCGCAGCAGGGTGGGGTCGCCACAGCCTTCGTCTGCCAGAACTTCACCTGCTCCCCCCCCGTCACCGACCCACAGGAACTCCGCAGGCTGCTGCTGGACGGCAACACGGAGATACAGGCCGAATGATGATTCTGAGATTCAACAAGAGGACTGCAGTCTTCATAGCCCTGGCTTAGCTTATATCAGATTTATAGAGGGGTGCAGGGATGACACATTTTAACCCTGACCCGGATGTAAGCCAACAGCTTCAGTACCATAATGTGACCGGGGGCTCCTGTCCTATCCTTTGTTAGCATCACCAGCTAGGCATTACCTCTCAAATCAACTCCAGTTTCTTTTAGCAGGCTTTCAGAGACTGAACTTCAGGTATTTAAATGTCCTTTAAAAATAAACATGCAGCAGTGGCAGCTCTCATCGAATCTTAGCTGTTAGCACGTAAGGAAACTAAAGACTCTTAATAGACACTCTGATGAATTGGACGTGCAAAGGAGGAACCACTCCCCCTGTGTGACAGTGGTGTCTGTGTGTGTGTGTGTGTGTGTGTGTGTGTAGACACTAAACGCTGCTCTGTCTGTATTTATGTGCATGACTTTCAGAAGTTTATCGTGCATTTGATTCCATTTGTAGTAACGTCACAGTGGAGGAGCCGCTCTACCATCTGCTCCCAAACCCCCGGTATCTCCGATTCAACGTGAGAGGACTCTCCTTTATCTTCCACAACAACAACAACAACAATAACAGCATGCAACCCTGCATAATAAAAGATATTCCCCTTTATAAGAGATGATGCTTCCTCTGTTTATCGCTGTCTCTAAACAGAAGTGGCTTCAGATGCAGTTCAGAGAGATATGTGTGTGTCCTTTTCAGACGATGGGTTTTTTCTTGCAGCACTGTGAGATGGGAAAACGCTGCGAGTGTGTGTGTCCCCGCAGTCTGCCTTTGTGCTATAAATATTCATCAGACAGAGCGAGAGAAAACCCCTCTGTTATTCCCCTCGTTCCTTCCCGCTGCATGAAGGTAATGTAAACTGTGTGTGTGTGTGTGTGTGTGTGGGAGACAGATGGACGGCTGATGATGAGGGAGGCGAGGGAGTTTGTCTCGCAGGGTGCAGCTCCGGGTGATATTTTTAGCTTCACGCGTATCGTCTGAGGCCTCTCGTTGCTCGTCACAAAACAACTCACACACTCACACCTTATAAGATAAAAGAAGTACTCAGATCTTGTACTTGAGTAAAGTAGAAGTACTCAGGTCTTGTACTTGAGTAAAGTAGAAGTACTCAGGTCTTGTACTTGAGTAAAGTAGAAGTACTCAGGTCTTGTACTTGAGTAAAGTAGAAGTACTCAGGTCTTGTTCTTGAGTAAAGTAGAAGTACTCAGGTCTTGTACTTGAGTAAAGTAGAAGTACTCAGATATTGTTCTTGAGTAAAGTAGAAGTACTCAGGTCTTGTTCTTGAGTAAAAGTAGAAGTACTCAGATCTTGTACTTGAGTAAAGTAGAAGTACTCAGATCTTGTACTTGAGTAAAGTATAAGTACTCAGATCTTGTACTTGAGTAAAGTATAAGTACTCAGATCTTGTACTTGAGTAAACGTAAAAGTACTCAGATCTTGTACTTGAGTAAAGTAGAAGTACTCAGGTCTTGTTCTTGAGTAAAGTAGAAGTACTCAGATCTTGTACTTGAGTAAAAGTAGAAGTACTCAGATCTTGTACTTGAGTAAAGTAGAAGTACTCAGATCTTGTACTTGAGTAAAGTAGAAGTACTCAGGTCTTGTACTTGAGTAAAGTAGAAGTACTCAGGTCTTGTACTTGAGTAAAGTAGAAGTACTCAGATCTTGTACTTGAGTAAAGTAGAAGTACTCAGGTCTTGTACTTGAGTAAAGTAGAAGTACTCAGGTCTTGTACTTGAGTAAAGTAGAAGTACTCAGATCTTGTACTTGAGTAAAGTAGAAGTACTCAGATCTTGTACTTCAGTAAAGTAGAAGTACTCAGGTCTTGTACTTGAGTAAAGTAGAAGTACTCAGGTCTTGTACTTGAGTAAAGTAGAAGTACTCAGGTCTTGTACTTGAGTAAAGTAGAAGTACTCAGGTCTTGTTCTTGAGTAAAGTAGAAGTACTCAGGTCTTGTACTTGAGTAAAGTAGAAGTACTCAGATATTGTTCTTGAGTAAAGTAGAAGTACTCAGGTCTTGTTCTTGAGTAAAAGTAGAAGTACTCAGATCTTGTACTTGAGTAAAGTAGAAGTACTCAGATCTTGTACTTGAGTAAAGTATAAGTACTCAGATCTTGTACTTGAGTAAAGTATAAGTACTCAGATCTTGTACTTGAGTAAAGTAGAAGTACTCAGGTCTTGTACTTGAGTAAACGTAAAAGTACTCAGATCTTGTACTTGAGTAAAGTAGAAGTACTCAGGTCTTGTTCTTGAGTAAAGTAGAAGTACTCAGATCTTGTACTTGAGTAAAGTAGAAGTACTCAGATCTTGTACTTGAGTAAAGTAGAAGTACTCAGGTCTTGTACTTGAGTAAAGTAGAAGTACTCAGGTCTTGTACTTGAGTAAAGTAGAAGTACTCAGATCTTGTACTTGAGTAAAGTAGAAGTACTCAGGTCTTGTACTTGAGTAAAGTAGAAGTACTCAGGTCTTGTACTTGAGTAAAGTAGAAGTACTCAGATCTTGTACTTGAGTAAAGTAGAAGTACTCAGATCTTGTACTTCAGTAAAGTAGAAGTACTCAGGTCTTGTACTTGAGTAAAGTAGAAGTACTCAGGTCTTGTACTTGAGTAAAGTAGAAGTACTCAGATCTTGTACTTGAGTAAAGTAGAAGTACTCAGGTCTTGTACTTGAGTAAAGTAGAAGTACTCAGGTCTTGTACTTGAGTAAAGTAGAAGTACTCAGATCTTGTTCTTGAGTAAAGTAGAAGTACTCAGGTCTTGTTCTTGAATAAAGTAGAAGTACTCAGGTCTTGTACTTGAGTAAAGTAGAAGTATTCAGATCTTGTACTTGAGTAAAGTAGAAGTACTCAGATCTTGTACTTGAGTAAAGTAGAAGTACTCAGGTCTTGTACTTGAGTAAAGTAGAAGTACCAGAGTGTAGGAATACTCTGTCACAGTGAAAGTATTCTAAATGTTCCTCCAGTGAAAGTAGAAAGTACTCTCCTCTAAATGTACTTAAAGCAGCGACAGTAAAAGTAGTCATTGTCTGATTGGTCCATTTCAGAATAATATCTCTGATATGTTTTATAATGATTGATCATTAAAGTGTTCTCAGAGCTGGTAAAGGTGCAGCTAGTTTGAATGGCTTTGTATACTGCAGGGTAGCTGCTGGATTTACTGCAGGTGAACTACAGTCTGATTTAAGGGAGATTATATTTACCATCATTCATCCTAATCTGCCTAGCAACTAATAAATGTAGTGGAGTAAAAGTGGTGGTTTACGATCAAGGTTTGTTAAAATAAGTACAAGTTTTGAGTATCTTAAGTCACGTAGCATTAGTGGTTTCACATCTTCCACATTCTTCCCTACAAATGTACTTTTTGGAACTTCAGACCCCATCACCTGACTCCTGGAAGCTCTCATAGTATTTTGCACGGTGTCAAAGATGCAGAAAATCCAAAAGTACTTTAGGAATGGTCGTGATTTTGCAGATCCTTTAGGCCGATTCCCTCCCCCGTTCGAGAGGTGCATCACCATCCTGTCCTCTAAAGATCTGGGAGAACACCTATCTGCACTACTTCACTTTGTTTTTTACCTCCCCTCCTCTCTTCCTTCTCTCTCAGCCATCTTCATACTTCACTCCGCCGACCCCCCCCTCTCCCTCCCATCCTCTCAGATCTGGCGAGTCCTTTGTCGCCTGAAGAACGAGGGTAGTCATCTTTTGGCAGACGGCTGCTTCCCTGGAAGAAATTGCCAAGAGAGGAAGGGCAGAGGAACACAGGATGAGGAGGAGGAGGAGGAGGAGGATGAAGAGCGATCACTCTGCTCCAGTTTCTCCACTTTCTTCACATGTCACATTTTGTCACTTTGTTGGAGCTCCTTTTCCCAAATTCCTCCACATTCTTCCCTCCCCCCGGTGTCTCACCCTATAATCCTCCACCAGGTTGGGTCTCCTCGTGTCTCCTTCTCAAAACTCTGCAGCATCTTAGAGGCAATACATACTAATATCAAGCTGAAAAAAGCAGAATCAAACCCCTTTGAGTCCATTGAATCAGGCCTGGCACTGTAGCTGTTTCTGATTAACACCACTAAACACATATTTACAGTCAACTTCAAATAAAGGCACTGAAGCTAATAGCTTCTAGAAGCTGGGTTGCATTCTGCTGGGATCCTGTCTGCAAAACCCTTAAATCCAACTCAATTAGTGAATATGATTTGCACATATATCTCATACTTGTGTGATTATTTTCTGTTTTGCTCGGATAATTCGCCGTTTCCAGAATCAGTAAGAGCCCATTTCTACATACAGAAAACTACATGTGTGGATTTTGGCCGTCAAGTGCATCACAACCTCTTTATCCAGAGGAATATTGGCAGGTTGTGAATGTATGTGTGATGTCCTACCGTCCGATTTGGATAGGACTCAGTTGGCTGTGTGTGTGTGTGTGTGTGTGTGTGTGTGTGTGTGTGTGTGTGTGTGTGTGTGTGTGTGTGTGTGTGTGTGTGTGTGTGTGTGTGTGTGTGTGTGTGTGTGTGTGTGTGTGTGTGTGTGTGTGTGACATGGCTGCTGTGTTTCAGTCAGTCTGATAATGAGGCCACAGGGGGCTGAGAACAGAGATTTGTTTACTTTGGATTGAGGAGGGGGGGGGACTCTTCTTCTACTCTTTTTTCCCCAAACTGCAAAATGACTTTTTTTTGGGAAATTTCTCTGAGCTTTGAAAAGTTTGTCTCTCGTTAATAAAGCTTTACGACAGTGTAAAATGGGAATGCATTTAATATGTCAGCTGTATATCGTACTGTGTGTGTGTGTGTGTGTGTGTGTGTATGTGTGTGTGTGAGTCGCCTGGGTTTAATCACCAAGCTTCCAGCCCGGGTTGATGAGCAGAGTATTGATTTTTCCACCCCGGAGTTTCTTGGAGTTATCAGACAAGCTCTGGTGGAGAGATACTTGTTCTGTCACACACACACGCACGCAGGGATGCACGCACACACACACACACACACACGCACACACACACACACGCACGCACGCAGGGATGCACGCAGGCACACACGCACACACACACTCATGTAAATGAAGCTGTTGATATGCTATGATTGCGGTGTTGATACTCAGAGGTCGAGGACGCCTCTTTGTTTCAGAGGACGGCTTTATGTTTTTGGAGAGGATCCAAAATCAGCCCGAGCCAAGAGACGTGAGACCACTGGAATAAAAATGAGCGTCGGACTCAGTGACACCTCATCGTCTAAAAAGGTTTTCAGAATGTTGTGTGCTCCACAGAATTGCTAACTCATTCCCAGGTGTAAGGGACTCATTCCTGCACCACTGTAACCTCTGCCTCTGTGTGGCTTTGATCCTGTACATCTGTATCTACCTGACAGCAGCCGTGTCGGATCACGGCTCAGACTTTATCGGCTGCAGCAGCGTGTCAGAAGCAGTCATGAGCGGCGGGGTGAATCCAGCCAGACGCTGTCGAGCAGACGTCCAGGGGGGAGGTGGAGGTGGAGAGGTAATAGAGTTATCCTCACAGCAGGTGACATGAAAACACTGCATCAGTCTTAGAAATATCAAAGACAGCTCTGTGCTTTTGGAGAGTTGAAGTCTTCTTATTTCTCCTCTGACATGTCTCCATGCTCAGAAAGCTCTTTATGTTTCTCATACTGCCTGTGCTGCAGCTCCTATTTTCACCCTCTGTCTGAAACCAGAGCCCAGTCTGCTCTGATTGGTTAGCTGGCCGGTTAGTGAGATGTCCCGCCCCTTAGCCTATCAATGTGTTGGAGCGTTAGCCAATAGAAGCGCAAATGTAACATATAGTGATGTCACCTTGGAGCGGAAGGGAGGTTTCTGTTGGGATCACATGCATTTTAGCCTTTGCAGACCATTTACATGCACTAAAACCTATTTTACACACTACAGGAAAGGGAAAACCCAAAAAATTGCGAAAGAAAAGCATTACGAAGTGATATTTAAGAGAGATAGACAAATCTATAAAAACTCACTTTCTGCAGTAAGAGCAGATGCACGGCTGCTGATGAAGGTGAGGAAGAAAGGAATCAGCACCCTCTTCCTCCTCATCTTGCTGCAGATTCATCATGTTGCCAGGTCTGGTTTGTGCGGTGGATTAGGAGGTAACTAGAGCGATGGAGGCTGAGGGGGAGCAAGGCGACTAGTTCATCATGTTAACCTAGTTAGATGAAGGCAGAAGGAAGTCCTCATTAAATCTGGTCGTTCCCTTCGCCCAACTTCCTCTTCCCTCCCACCGGCCGTCACAGGTTTGCATCATGCCTAGAGGAGAAGTTACGCAACTCAACCTGCACTGCAAAAACTCTCAAAACAAGGAAATCAAAGGGATTTGAGGAGAAACAGAAGCAGTGAAGTGAGATAATAACACTTAATATAGGTTATTAAATTAAATGCTATTTGTGTGGAATTTTAAAATCATCGTACATTTGAATTGGAGACACCGTGTGTAAAATAAATACTCCACAAATACAGCAACAAGATGAAGTTCACTTTCAATTTTTATATCTTAATGTGCGTAAATGCACAAAATCCAAATGTGATATCCATTTTCAACAACGCTTCATAGGCTTTCACTTATTTTAATGCATATTATTGCTTTCTTTTGGTGATTGTTGGTGTTTAGTAGTCATTTTATGTCAGTATTTCTTTTTTTTAGGAGTGTGTGAGCTCCCAACCCACAGTCAGGCAATTTCCCATCATTATGTGATGTACAAAGTCACTTTTAATCTTAGTAATGGTTTAAAAAGGTCTAATTAATCATGAAGAATGAATGATGTATGTGGAAAAATGCCTCCTTAAAAATGTTTTGACATTCAGAAGTAAACCTTTAGCGATGAGGACCCCTGATATATACAATAATCAGTTTTAAAAAATATGGAAACTTCAATTGGACCATTTTAACACATCTTCTATTTATAATGTGCTTATTAAGAAAATCACTTGAAGGCTAGACGTTATCAGGAAGGCGGCATAAAGCAGTAAGAGTCAATAAAGAGTTCATGCAGCCAGCAGTGAAGCAACTTTACACACACACACACACACACACACACACACACACACACACACACACACACAGACACACTCTCCAAGTACCCCTGCCCCTCTTCCTGGGGAGCCCTTGACATTTCCTCGACATTTGGTGACATTTCTGGACACATGTAAACTGCAGTTTTTGAGTAATTATGAAGAATGGACGGAGAGTAAAGACGACCAAATGTCAACACGGACACGGCCATCTGTTGATGTGGGTCCGAGGTGAAGTGCATTGTGGGACGTTGTCACTTCTGCTCAGAGTGATGGTCAACGGCTAAAGACACGATCAACTGGACGCTGATAATTGAGATCAGTCGCTGAAAACCAAAGCATTATTGTAGTTTCCACAATCTTTTGTATTGATTCGTGACGTAGACTTGCTAGAAATTTGACAAATCATTGCTGAAGTGTGGGATCACAAACAGAATATCAGACAGGTTTAAAATATCCCAAAAGATAAACTAAAACTCTCAATGGTCTTCAATTGCATTAGAAAACATTGCACCACTGAAGTAAATCTGGACACTTCCACAGGTATTATTTTACATGTTCTCCCACAAAAAAGGTTCCCTATCATGGGGGTTTCCTAACAACCTGGTCCCCCTCTGACTTTCTGAACAATGGACTCTGCTTCTTTAAAAGTCAGCTCCATTGTGTGGCAGTTTTAAAAATGGTCACCCTAGTTGAAATGTACTTTGCTTTAATGGAATCACTCAGTGGCAATTAAATTAAGATGTATTTTAAGGAAAAGCACTAAATGTTCGTGTGACGGAGTCCTTAGAAAAGTGGATTTCCCTCGGGCGAGTACACGATGTTTGAGTAAGAAAAGGAAAGACAGACGGAGCGAGGCCAGTAGTAATACATATTCAAAGGGAAAGAGTGTTCTGCAACAGCCAGAGGAATAAAACAGCTGTCACATGTGTACACACTCACACACGTGACTTGGCATCCTTTTAAACGTTTGATTGCTAAAGTAGTTTTAATTGTGGGGAAGTTAATGTGCCGTATAGCCTTGCATGCAACAGTCCTTATCAGCAGCAAAGCGACATTCCTCCAGAGAACTTCCTCCCGCTCTGACAGAGAAATTGCAAACAGCTATAGGCCTCTCTGATGGAAACGATATTAAGAGATTTTGTATGACAGATGCGAGACAGAAGATTATTGTTAGCATATGGTGCCGCATGATTCAGGCCCGCTGTGACTGAGCGAAAGACCAATATAGACTGTGAGCTCTGCCAAATTCCTTAAACAGAATCACAGCCGGTCGTCAGAGGAAGGATTGAAGTGGAGATGAAGTGTTGCATGGCTCCCAGTCCATTTGTCCTAATAACTTAGGGGATCCTTTTCCTCCTTTTTGGAAACAATCAAGCTCAGATTTTGAGCCAATTTCCTGCACAACTTTAGGATGGCTTGTCCTGACATTTAGTTCAATCATTCATGTCCCCCTCAGGATGAGTTATGCTAACTTCTGTCCTCCTCGACTTGATGGTAATGCTTGTCAAAGTTACTATTTGTCCAAAACTTTATGACTTTACTTTGTTTTGAGTGCTAATCAGCAAACAATACTGTGCTAACATGCTAATCTAAGCTGCCAAACATGGCAAACATTAATTTACAATGCCTACCAGATTTTAATCGATGCCATTGGGAACATGTTAGCTACAGTAGCTTGGATGCTAACGTGCCTCAATACATCGTTATGGACTCTCTCCATGTTGTACACAGTGAACACTGCAGTGCGTGTCTTTCAACTGGCCGATTGCTGCTTTTAGTTAGCTAACTAGCTTGTTAACTAGCTTGCTAATTAGCATGCTAACTAGCGCGTTCAAAACATGGCAGACTCACGCTCAATTAACCCAGTGAAACTAACGGGGGCTTTGTTTTCAACACCAGGTTGGCCGTACGATTATTAAATAGTGAAAATAATGTGTAACTTTAATCTGATAGTGCTGTGTTTAACACAACAACCCCAACCTCTGCTACGTATCCAAGATGGTGCTCATTAAGGAGTCCCATTCCACACTTTTTGACCTTTACAAAAGCACAAATACTCAGAGTGCATTTTGCCTTACTTTGCATTGGGACTCACTTATGCACGATAACCAGCAGCAAGAAGTATGCAAATTGGGACGCAGCATTGGTCTTTCTTGCAAAACTCCAATGGAAAAACATAGTCATTATAGCTTGAGACTGACCAAGAAGAGATGGAAGTGATTGTGACTAAAGATTAAGTCGAATGAATGGCTTTTAATACAAATACTGTCTTACTGTACAGGATGCTACTTGCCTTCAAGGTTGATGTTTCAGCATCCCATAAAGTCTACGTTAACATCAACCTCGTGAGTGTGATCACTGTAAGTGCAGCGGCTTTGATCCGTGTTGGCAGGAGTAGGTGTCCTCTCGCTGCAAACAAACAGCTTCTCATTAAACCCGAACCGCTCTGTGATTTACCGAGTTAATTTCTGCTCATACATACGCAGATAACAACTTTGATATCCAGCGAGCGGCGTGTCGATGATTTGATTACCGCTGCGTTTCCATCGACGGGCTGTACTGTAGGAATTGCTTTTGTAATGAGAGGATGCATACTGTAGTGGATAAATTCACTTAATTGCCCCGGGGATCACTGGGGGTTTGTTTCCCTGCATCAACAGGATGCAATAATTCAGACTGGGGAGCTGCTGTGCTTTCTATTCTGCATGAGGAGGATACAGTAGATGCTCTAGTTCAGGTTATTTGGACAAAGACGACTAGTGTTTCTGCATAAAACACAACGGGCATTTTCATCTGCTTTACCACAAGCTGTTACGCAACACCAGGGACGTAGTAACACCTTGCAGCATCGTGCATCAGCTTGAATGACATTAGATAGTAAAAACAGTTATACCTCTAAAGATATTTCATGAAACAACAATAAACGTTCAGAACTTTTATCATTGTTTAGCAAATAGTCGTTTTTAATGACTTAAGCTTAAGTAGCTACGTAGCTAATTAGCTTCACTCCTTTTACCTTAAAGCGTCAAATCAACTTCTCTTTTTTGTATCAAGTCACACAATTATGATCATTAAGTCCTGAAACCCTCATTATGTCCAAAGGAATTAACTAACCTTTGAAAATCCCTCCAAAAAGAGGCCTCATGTGTTCCTGTAAGCATGCTAACCTGCTACATGTGCTATTGACATGTTTAGCAGAACATATATAGCTATAGTGACTCAAAGTGTGCTGTGACAAATGGTTGAGCATCAGCTTTAACGCATAGTCATGTTTTTGGACACTTTACAAGAGCATGTCGCGCTTCTTTTTGCTTTGTTTTGGTTTCCACCGTCTCCTAAAGGGGAAATATTGGACTCTTTAGCCGCTAAATGTTTATAGTAAACTGCTCAACCACACCTGATGATAAACCCTCTTGTGATCCAATTCAAAAAGTATTCAACATTCTGATTCCTGACAACCTGATTCTCATTGTTGACGTAAAGGAGGATTCACATGTTAGCCTGAAACACCTTTAAGATAAGAAGCACCATTTAAAACTGGCTTTGTTGGTCAGTTTAGTCTTGGATACTCTGCCTCCTGGGAAACGGTCCTTTAAGGGTTCGATATTATAGAGTAAGACATGAAATCACATGTACTTTTGGGCATGGTTTCTCAGTAGGGTTGCCACGTCTGTTTGACAAATGAAGCCCAAAGGCAAATCAAAACCAGCCAAAGAAAGTCCACAATGTAAGGTTTCACCCTGTGCTGTACGACTTTAAGGCATAGTAACACCATGTTTAGTGAGCCAGTGATAAAAAGCACTTTTCCCTCACCTAAAAGGGCTCCATGTGTTATAGCTATATATAGTGTTATCATACATAAAATATAGCTCCCTCTGTGCACGTGTAAACCCATCCAGTGGCATTAAAGCGCTTTCTCTCCAGCTTCATTCGTGCCTACATGTTTTAACTCCACATACATTCACTGTAAATCTGGAATTGCTCTTTCCTATTCTTTGCTTTATTTCCTTTCCGGGACTTTTCTCACTTACAGGGCGTCATGCTTCTCCCCGGGGTTGAAAGGCAGGCACTCACAGGGAACAATATCAGATATTTTACAGATATTTTGTTATCTAATATAGGTATTTAGTGTACTGGTTGAACTGGAGCCACATTGGTGGGATAAAGCTTACATTTGTTCATTTAAATGCTGGATTTCTCTGTTGATTTGCATACAAAATAGGTCAATCCGAATGGCAAACATGAACTGTTTTGATTTATTGGAAGTGGTTTGAATGATCTTGATTGTCAGTAGGCATTGTTTACTCCCGTTGGAGCCTCTATTATGACATTCAGTGACAGCACTTGTAAAAACACCCAAAAATGCTTCCAACTTGCACAAAATGGGTCGTTCATAACCCCGGAGGACTGTTGGAATTCATCCTTTTGGAAATTGAGAACAGCTCAGGTTTGCTATAGCTTGTTTGCATGGATGTGTTTCCTCACCTTCTTTAAACCAAATGAAAATAAGTCAAATATTAACACATTTAAGTTTGGGTGATTGTGGTTTGATCTGTTCCTACACTAACCCCTTTAATTTCCCAAATCCATAATATCTGCTGCGTTTAATGACGGCACGGCGATCTAAACCTCAGGCAAACATCTGCACGCTACTTCCCTCGCAGGCTCCCCCTTGGAATAAGATTGATAAAGTGGAAGTGGAATTCCTTTTTGATGAGACATGTAAACTCCGAGCAGCGCAGCGACCGCAGAGAACATGGGGAAAAGCTGCGGATCGTTTTTCTTCTGGACATTTCGCAGCCCGGAGCGAGAGCACTTGCGTGGCTCCTCGCTATTGTGGCCGTAACTCTCTCCAGACCGCCGAGGAAAAGCTGAAGGCCGGCCAGATTGTTTGACACACAGACACACACTTTATCACACACTTTAACACACACACACACACACACACACACACACACACACACACACACACACACACACACACACACACACACACACACACACACACACACACACGCGCGCACACACATACTCAGATTTCTGTCTCCCTCTGTACCTCTCTCTCAGGTTAATGAAGTGCGACCGTTCTGACAGCAGAGACCCGCTCAGAAAACTCACAGAGGGGCAGGTTACACACTCCATATTTCCAAAGAAATCTCACACGCACACACACACACACACACACACACACACACACACACACACACACACACACACACACACACACACACACACACACACACACACACACACACACACACACACACGGTGAGACATCCAGGAATACTTGACTGAGTCTTTCTGATGGCAGGTGTGTGTATTCAAAGTTTGAAAGGTTTTTTTTCTCGGTCTTATGCACAATAGTGTAGTTTTTGGAAATGAAAATCTAAAAGTCTCATGGTTCTCCAACAGTACAACAAACACAGACCTAAAGGCATGAAAAGTAAAGTAAATGGGGGAATAAGTAAACTATATGTATGTAAAATTTAACAATATCAAAACAGAAAGTCAAAATAAATGCTGTGCAGAGGAATCACATTTTAGTGTGTGTGTGTGTGTGTGTGTGTGTGTGTGTGTGTGTGTGTGTGTGTGTGTGTGTGTGTGTGTGTGTGTGTGTGTGTGTGTGTGTGTGTGTGTGTGTGTGTGTGTGTGTGTGTGCTGGGGTTTTCAGTGGCTTATGCAAATGTTCTCCCACCTCTAAAACTACATCTGTTCCCGTGGTACCGCTTCCCTCTGATCCGGGTCCAGATGACATTCCTGTCTGGCCGGCCTCATCGCAGTCCCACCATGAATGATTCAGACTCATTTACATAAATAATAAACCGTAGACGCAGGAGAGGAAGACGAGGGAGAGGGAGACGAAGGAGAGTGAGACGAAGGAGATAGAGACAAGGGAGAGGGAGATGAAGGAGAGGGAGATGAAGGAGAGGGAGACGAAGGAGGGGGAGACGAAGGAGAGGGAGGCGAAGCCAACTTGAACTTTAGATGCCCATCTGAACTCGGGGAGACACCTTTTGTCCATCTATTGGGTAGGGGGGGATGTCTGACTGCCTCTGTTTGGAGGGAAATCCTGG